>NC_050517.1:32071670-32105660 GCF_002922805.2 Oryzias melastigma | reverse complement strand
GGGGGGGGGGGGGGGGTTGTGTCTGGAAGGGCATCCGGTGTAAAACTGCCGAACACCTTTGTGAATCAGGGAAAGTTGCTTCGTTGTAGTGCTACCATAAACGATTATTTTAATAGTCGACTAATCACCAAGTATTTTCTGATTAGTCGGCTAATCGGGTCACGCGCAAAATGGATGTAAATTATACATCTTAACCATCATTAGCTTTAAACTAACTAAAACTAGGTATATATCATTACCTACGATAATGCTGGTGTTAATGCTGTAAGCTGACTTTGGTCGCTGAAGATGCTAATGCTGATCGCTGAAAACCCTGAAGCTGAGAGCCAGCTAAAATATTAGTTAAGGCCAAACTAGCCTGAAAAACTGAAAAAAGCTTAAGTTTGCAACAAACAGCTAGCATGCTGCTGAAATATTAGCTAAGCTCCAAATGAACCTAAAAAAAAAAATCCTAAATCAGCCAAAATAGCTAACATGAAGCTGAAATATTATCTAAGCTCCAAAATAGCCTAACAAACCTTAATAAATGCCAAAATAGTCCAAAAATATAGCATAACTCCATTATAACTTACTATATCTCAACTCCATATAATAAAAAGTAACAACTAATCAACTATTAAATTAGTCATCGACTATTTTAATAGTTGATTAGTTGTAACAGGATAAGCCATGAAGTGAACATATATTTATTCATAAAATACTATTTCCATTAATACAGAAACTGCAAATATCAAGACATGGATTGGAAGTACTAGTCATTTTAGTATTTTGTAATCGGAATACATTTTCCAGGTACGTCCGTCTCGTCTGGAGACGTCAGACGAGCGTGAGTTAAAAGATGCTGATGCTTTCATCTGATTAGACGAGCCGTACATCCTGAGGATGTGAGGGCGTTTTCCTGTGGTGTTACGACTGCGCTTGTTGTCATGTGGCAGGAGGTGGTTACATGTGGGGGTGGAGGGTGTTGTCAGATGATGACTTCTGGAGGAGCCATGTGTGAGCCGGCCGGGGGGGTGGAGGAAGAAATAAAGAAAGACGTAGGAGAGGAAGAGAGGAGCCTTTACACAACAAACAGGTCTCCCTTCCCCCTCCACACGTCCTCCAACTGTTGGTGAAATAGACCCCAGAGGAGCTGTTAAGAGCTGAGGCATGGAAAGTGTCTGCTCTCAGTGTGGGGGGGCCCATGGGGGGGCCCAGCCCCCTGATAACTGCAGGCTCCGGTAACCTGCAGCTGGCTGCTGATACCGAGGCTGCCCCACTTCTTTTTCCTCGCAGCTCATTTAAGTCATAAACACGAGATATAAGTTCAGAATAAATAATGTCTTCAGTCGGGTCTAATAACTGGGTGTGCTCAGACTGGACTCGAGGGCTGTGGATCGATACGTAGATGACTATTTGATTCACAGATCGAACCACGATTCTTACTTTTTAATAAAGTATGTTTGTACAGTTGCTATGTCTTTTTACATGATGATTTTAAATTAAAATATTAATTAAATCACCATCATTTATACTTTTATTTAGTACAGGAGTTCAGAATGAACAAAGTGATTAAAAACACAGATTTGGGCAGTGATTGATGGCGTTTGTCACTTTAAACAAGTTTTTTTTTTCTCCTGTGAGCTTCCTGTTTAGCTTTAGCATTAAATAAAACCTAAACATCGCTGTTGTTTTTTATCATTTAACAAAATCCTGAAAATGTTCTCCACGGTTTTTCCATCCACAAAATTCTGCAGGAACTTTAGGTTCTAAAATATTGCGTATCAGTGCTTTGCTGCAGATTTAGCTTAATCACGTTGATTACGTAATCACATCACTTTTGTGCTTTCCATGCCTAAACTATTGAAGAATTACCGGAATCAAAAGAATATAAACTCTGGATCTGAAGCTCCGGTGTTAAAAAAATTGGTTTTCTCCGGACATATATTAGTAAGTTTGTACTTCAGTGTAATTTTTTTCAACTCCAGAAAAAAAACACTCGCTGGTTTTGCTTTCAAAATAAAAATTTTTATCACTATTTTGTTTACTTTTGGTCTGAATTGTATTTCTACTACACTCTAATATACTTATAAAGATCATGAATTGGCAATTTTGGATGTTACGACTATTTATATTTGACTTTTTGGGAGCTAATTGTAAAGATTTGAGTACTTGGATACTCGTTAAAGCCCTACTGGACACATTTAGCTCACTTAAGGTGGAACAAAGTTTGTTTCCCCCAATAATCTGGAAACATTTTCAGTCTGAATACATATAAGTGGACCGTGGCTCGGGACCAGGACCCACTATCTGACCCATATTTCCTGGTGGTCTCGGTTAACTTTGAATCAGACTGAGCTCCGGTTCGCTCTGAGTTTCCTCAGTCTGAATACACTCGGAGTGGAACTACTGGACTAAAATTACCACTAACGGGATGTAAACATAATAGCGGCACAACAATGAGACACAGCGACTCAAAATGTCATAAACACGTCAGCTTACCTTCATAGCTGGCACCCCCTCAGTAACCGCGCTGCAGCATGCCCTACCAAAATTGGACAACGAAATATAAAGTTTGAGTTGATGAACTATCTCGACAAGGGTTTGCAAAGCCTAGAGCTTCCATTATTCTGTCTCTCATTGCTTTGTCCCGCCCTCATAATTCCTGGCCAATGATTGAAGAGATCTTGAGTCACATGGTTGTTAACAAGCTTTGGTTAAAACAGAAATGTCAGTTTGATGGCAGTTTGAGTACAGACCAAAGGCAAGGTTCAGGACTCGATCTGGACCAAATTAAGCAGATTCTGTCTGGATCAACGGACTTTTCCAGTCCAACACACCCTTTGTCTAAAATAGAGATATTCTTTTCCTTTATTGTTACTGTTATTTCAGGTTGTGACTCTTCAAGTCACAAGTTATTTGTGTCTCTGCAGCAAAGGTTTCAACCATATTGCATCACCACAAAAGGTCCAAATTCATGTTCATGATTATGGCAGGTAGCAGGTTTTCTCAGCCTTTATAATATTTTCACTTTATTAGCACGGCATTTAAATGCATTTTTTATGTTTAGCTTGAGATTCTTCTTTTATAGTTTAGATGTAATGCATATTTATTTTTTCCCTCTGGGTCTTTTTTCTTTTTTGCTTCTGTAGGTTTGATCTAATATCCCTATAGACATGTCTGCTCCGCTGGTTCTCTTTAATTATATTTAATGATCTGATTCTTGACCGTGATTTGAACTGTTTGATCTTAACTGAAACCTGGCTTGGTACTGATGCAGCTCATTCTCACTGAAGTCCCTCAACCTTATTTTAAGTTTTATTAGTATTTTTTGTCAGGAAAAGTAAGAGTGGTGGAACAGCTTCAGTTGCTCAACAAGATATAAAAACTGAAGCAATTTCTTTAACTAACTATTCTTCATTTGAATATCATTCATTCCTGTTCACTAATGTACCAGTCACTGTTTACAGACCACCAAATCCTCCCAACTGTTTTTCACAAGATTTTTCTGAGTTTTTATCCATCATTCTCCTTAGGCATGTTGGGATAATAATAATTGGAGATTTTAATCTTCATGTCGACAACTTGAAGGATCCTTTTGCCCCTGAGTTTTTAAAGCTCTTAAATAGTTTGGATTTTACCCAGCATGTGGTACAGCCTCCTCACAACAGAGAACGCACCGTGGACTTGGTCATTAGTAGGGCTGTAACGAGTATACGGGTGCTCGGGTAAAATATTGAAACCAAATCGAAAGATGCCTTGGTGAAACGGGGCTACTTTAATCCTAAAGAGAATTTGCAGGAGAGCAGATAGAAAAGCAAATTATACAGTCAACTATTAATTTCTTTTTAATATTTTTTTTTAAGATGTCAAACGGGCAAGGACACTTATTTTTCAAAACTCATCACAGACAATAAACATAACCCCCAGTTTCTTGTTGAGACATTTTTTTTTAACAATGAAAGACTTGAATAAATCCATCATGCCTTACTCACAAACTGCATCCCACTTCAGGTGTAAAGTCAGTGCTATTACCTTCAGCTGTACATGGCACTAATTTTAGTGGCGGTCTTTACCTGAGGAAACACCGGAGAGTTTTGTCCTGGTTGATGAGAAAATGCTCGGTCGAGTTTTTTTGCCCATACAAAAATTACAACCTGTCTTCTAGACCCCTTTCTCATTGAACAAGAAGAAGTGTTTTTTTGTATTTTGGCTCTTTGGTCCTGTCCAGGGTGGAGAGGTTTTACTCTGACTGTTTGTGGTGTCTTTTATACAGATAACCAGTTCAAACTGGTGACATTAATACAGGTAGCCAGTGGAGGATAGAAGAGCTTCTTAAAAAAGAAGTAACTATTTGTTTTCAGATCTATTTTCTTTACTCATGTACAAATAAATTATTTGAAAATCAATTTATGTGATTTCCTGGATTGTTTTCTTTGACATTTGGTCTCACACAGTGGATATCAGTGGAATAACTAGCAGGATGTATTCTGACTAATACTTTTTATTTAAAAAATGAATGATAAATTGGCGATCAACCCTAAAAAATATCTTATACCTAATATGCAGCTTTGTTTGCTGTCTAAGTAGTTTATGCAACTCCATGCTTAAATTCAGACTTTTCAAAGCACATGATAGCGGCATCAGTGACGGCAATAAAAATGGGTATAATGTTTAATGAGGCGTGGCAGTGCTGTGTGAGAAATGGGGAAAGGCTTGTGTTCAGGTACATTTGCTTTTTCTACTAAACCAACAGAAACACAGCGAAGCGTCCAGTCAGAGGAAGCCAAAAACTGGCTGGAGTGTGGAAACCGTGAGATAAGGAGGATGATAAAAGAAACGGGTGATGCTGAGAAGGCAGCTGGGGTGTTGTCAGGGGGATCATTAAATACCTCAGAGGCCTCGCAGACGCTGGGAGGAAAACAGCCAGGAGAGGGAAAGCGGTTTGACTGGTGAGAAGTAGAAAGAGAAACGGCGGGGGATTGTGCCGAGAGGTGGCATATACCTTCAGGGGGAATTTGTAATTGCAAGCCAGGCCCACCAGGAATGGAGGTGATGACACACCTTTGACTAAGCCTTGACTCACCCTCCAATCTCTCTTCAAACCAGTGAGTGAATTGACTGTTTTGCCCACAGCAGTTCCGTCTAATAGTTCAGCAAAAGCCATGGAAAGAAAGTACACCCTCTGTTGGTTTTTAAGTTCAACTTATCAGGAGATTAGATAGTTTATTCATGACCTTTCATCTATTCACTGAGGTTTGTAGAACCTGGATCAGAATCATCCCATAATGCTATTACACTTTTGCCTTTTTTGCTCCATTTCTTTACAGATTTGGTTTCCTAATGGATTCACATACTATTTAAGAATTTGGTAATAGAGGTTTTGTCCAAATTCCCTTTCTAACTCCTGAAAATCTGTGTAAGAAATAAAGTCTGCGAGACTATCCAGCACCCTGGATTTTAGCATTTCTGACACATTCTCATCGACAAACATGACGTCACGCGATTAAAAACACAAAAATATAAATATTTTACAAAGACTATTAAGGAATCCACTGTGTTCTGATGATGAAAATGTCAATTAAAAAACTATACTTATGGTATTTTCCATACTATAAGGCCCACTAATTAGAAGCCTTAATTTTTTTTTTCAAAAAACGGCGCTTCTAAAAATCGATAGTGCCCCATGCATGGGTTATGTAAGGCAGGGTGTCGAACTCCAGTCCTCGAGGGGCCGGCATCCTGCTGCCTCATCTGCTGCTGGTTACCTGATCAGGTGTGCTTAGCCAATAAGGAACTTCAATGGTTGGAAAACATGCCAGCACCGACCCTCGAGGCCTGGAGTTCCCCCAACAGGACCCTTGTCAACTAAAGTGAACGATGAGTAAAAACTACAGATCTAAGGAAACCATCTGGCTTGGTACTGTGTAGAAACGATATTACGAGGATCCATTTAATCAAGGCCTAGTCCGACCACGGGGGCATCGCTGCAGCGCCCGCCCAGCACGGGACAGCCCACGCCCCACTCTACAGAGCTGAAACCCCAGCTGCCCCAGTGGGAACGGGCACCGCAGCCCGTTTTTCTTTTATCGTGTTGATGCAAACAAATTACAATTTCTTTTTTTGTCTTCAGAAACTTGTTCTAGAAGTTTTTTTTTGCAAACTTTGTGAACCCAGGACAGAGTTTTGTTTGTTTATTGTGGAGAAAGCTGTCTTTTCGTAACGGTTTTAACTAAACCAAGACGGAGATTAAACTCGGCCTCTCCGTAGCACCTCTGCAGGCCTGCTGGGTCGTGTGAACGATGCACCCATTCTATTCACCTCTTTTACATCTTTATACCTCCTTGTGAGAAAGTGAAACAGCTGAAACAGGATCTCTGGGAGCAAGTAACAAAACTCTGCCGGGATCGGAACTATTTCATTTTGAATTGTAGTGGCATATTTCAGCATTTTGAAATCAATGAGTTTATATATTTACTGTTATTCTTCATAAATTGTTCTTTTTTTCATAATATACTATATGGTAAAATGCTGTTTTTCCTCCCCTACATTATATTTGACTCTTTGGACAAAATGAATAAATGAAGTGAAGGAGGACAAAGTGTTTGTTCAGCTAGAACACGTCTATCAACAGATTAGGATTGGGATTTGCATGCTTGCAGCCTGTTCCACTTGTGTTTTGTGTTTGTATTTATTTAAGCAAAAGTCCCAGCAGGACAAACTCCACGTTCAGAGCCGTTCCTGGCAGACTTTTATCAGGTGTTTGTCCCGACCGGCCGGCTCTGGGACAGGCGGGTGTAAAGCTGAAAGAAGGAGGGCACACGGCCAGAATTGATCCCTCCTTCCTCTGCTATCTGAGATGTTATGTGGCACTTCAAAGTTCAGGATGGGTGGTGTTAATTCACGGGTTGCAGCAAGACCTCCAATCTGCCGCGCTGAAATCTCAACCTGTTCCCCCTGCTGTGGCCCCGGGCCCTTTCAAACTGTGATCAAAGTCCCTCATGGAGGGGCTTTTAGCCGACGAGGACCTGGAGAGACGGTCTGCTGCTTTTCCTCATGCTTCTGTTGGGAGACGAACGCAGACTGATCGACTTTTGATGCTGGATACTTTAACTATATAAAGACTATTTATTTATAAAATGCATGTTTATATTTCAGTGAAAAAATATCAGTTAAATCAATAAGTCCCACATCACTTCTAGGACTTTTTTGTAGTTTTTTTTCAAACAAGACTAATAATTTTTTTTGTTTCCATTTAATTTTTTTCCACTGTTTTTAACTTTTCTGCCTTTTCATTTGTTCTTCCACATTGAAACTAAGATGTTTGCTTTAAATATTTGATGCTTGGCTAAAATATGTGCTTGACGCGTCTCTGATTATTGAATCATTTCTAAAGCTGCTCAGCGATTAATCAAATATACGTAAGATTACGTGGGTCAAACTCAAGGCCCGGGGGCCGGATTTGGCCCTCCAGATAATTCTATCGGCCCTCCAGATTATTTTATTTTATTGTTATTAATGACCCGATGTTATCTTGTGCTCATTTCTAACTTGTATAATTTTGACAAAATATATTTTTATGGAGAGTAAAATATTGAAAGTTATTTAAGGTTTAAGTTGATTTATTCTGGAATAATATTCCTGACTTTTTATTATTCAGAATTATGTTAAAAGGTTACAGCTTTAAAGTTTTAAAAATTGTAATTCTGGTAGCTTTTTGGACTGTTTTGGCATTTAAAAGATTTTTTTTTTGACTGTTTTAAAGTTGAGCTAATTTTTCAGCTACATGCTAGCTGTATTGACTAACCTAAGTTTTTTTTTTAAAGCTATTTAGAGTACTTTTGCAATTAGTTAATATTTTAACTGAACTTGCTATCAGCTTCAGCGTCTACACGTATCAATTTCAGCATCTTCAGCGGCCAAATTCAGCTTACAGCATTCACACTAGAATTATCCCAGGTAACACTATGTATGTCTAGAAAAGTTACAGTTTTAAAGTTTTAAAAATTTAGTTTCAGAGTGTTCAATAAATGTTTATCCTGTTCGGTCCGTGACCTAAGGTGTGTTTTGGATTTTGGCCCCCTGTGTGATTGAGTTTGACACCCCTCCTTTAAATCGTTGACATCAACCATGTTCACTGAGTATATTGTGCATAAACTGACACAACAACTGGTTGAAACTATCCCCATTTTATCTCAGTTCTACTTGCCCCGCCCACAGCAGCTCCGCCCATCCATTGTATACAGTATGTTGTTCCCTCAGGCGACACTGCAAAAAAGAAAGTGATCTGTTTGCAAAAGTGCTTAGAAAGGAGATTTGATTACAAGAACTTTACTGGGTCTGTTATCTGGCGTGAGGTTCAACAAAGTGTGGTTACCATGGAGATAAAAACACTGGTACAAAAGGTGCCACAGATGGGTTTCATCCCCTCGAAATCCACTTTGCTGAAATCTCCACCAACACAGGAGACATGGGTTAAACCAGACCAACCACAAAATCTGTAAAGTCAATGATGTAATTTATGCTCCATAATAGTCTGTGTTCCGTCCTCCCCATTCTGATGCACCGAACACTGTATGCCACTGGGATGACACAAGTGGCGTAAAACATGCAACTCTTCAAAATGTTTGTTTCTCTTTAGTTTTAAATTTTTCATTTCTGCCACTTCTAACATTCAGACACAGACACAGCACTTTATACTAGCACAATGTTCAAATGTCTTAAGCAGATTATGTTGGTTGGTTTGTGTTATACTGTAGATCTTATTTTTAGTTTATTTAGATGATACATGTGGATCAAAATAAAAGGTTCGTTAAAACAAACTTATTGTTTCTCCCCAGTTTTTATGAAATAGTCTTCTCTCTTTCCCACCAGGAAAAATTCTGCTTCCTGTCTCTTCCAGGAAATAGTCTTCTCCCCTTTTCCACCAGAAAATAGTCTGCACCCTTTCTCCAGGCTAGCTCAAGCTGCTAGGTTTACAGAGAACGTTTTTGTGTTAGCATGGGGGCGGGGCAGACTCTTCCTGAAAGGGGCTGTCTCACGTTGTGACATCAGCGCGTGAGGACCTGCTCGTTTTTGTGGATATGGGAGGGGCTACTCCTGAGAGCGCATGTTTACTCAGAAATGAACGGTTTAAAACTATGAGGTTGTTTATAGTGCGGAATGAACAGTATAACACACTTAAAAACTCAATAAGTAGAATTTTCATGGTTTGGCTCCTTTAACTGTTACAAAGTATTTTATCGGAAGTTTCCTGAAATGAAATAATATTGAGTAATTCTCATAAAAGCATTGAGATGCAGCTTCAGTCACTAATCTGAACGCCGTCTTTGACCCTTGACCCTCAGCAGCACTCTCCTACAAAGATCATTTCTAACACTCCGGGACCACAGAGGCAGAAAATTAGGATCATTGGGAATTAGGTCTTCCATCCTAAATCAGTGCTGACAGCGTAAATGGAAGCACGTCTTTTTTTAAGAGCCTCAAACACCCAAAGAAATGTTTTTATCATTGTTATTTTCAGAATAATTCAATTCAATACAAACAAAAACAGGTCACCATTTCCCTCCATTTTACTTTAATTCTCCAAAGCCGACGATGTTATCAATAGTTGACTTCTAGAACTTCTTTAGTTCATTTCAGTCTGTTTTGTGCAGTTAAGCGTGATTGTTTTTAGTGTTTTTAGACGTGGAAGGCTTTCACTGATACCATCAGGTTCAGTTCTGGTGCAGTTTTCTCAAACAGCTGTTTTCTTTTCTTTCTTGTTTCTTGACCTGGAGCAGAAACATTTATCTTATCCTGTTTTTCAGCTCCTCCTCCTCTTCTGTTTTTCATCGTGCTGACTTGTTGACTCCTGCTTTCCGTCAGTCTCCATGGCCAGAAGGTGTGCACGCTGACCTTTGCTGGCCTCTGAGTTCAGCTCTGCTCCTCCTGGCAGAGGGCAGGCTGAGAGCTCGACTCTAGAGCCTCCTTTACCCCGTAAAGATAGGAGGACGTGCCTGTTGCTGCATTAGTGAACAATAGAGGGAGGTGAAGACTGGGATGGAAGATGTCTTCTGTAATTAGTAGACAACTACTCTCTGCAAGAGGAGACATTTTGTAAAGTTTGTGCTTTTTTCTCTTCATTTTTTGGCTTTCTGGTCTCACTGCAGACTGAGGCAGAGGAGGGAAACCGGCGGCTCTGTGCCCCCGCTGTCTGCCGTCTTTCAGATCTTTCAGAGTTTGCTCTGCCGGTTACTGCCGCTTCATAAAATCTCAATGGTGAGCGCACAATGCCAGGGAGAGGCCGAACTTGAACCCGTGCTGCAGCTGGCAAACCAAAGACCGGCCAGTTCCCGTCGCCCGTCCTGCAGAAAAACCGGCAATGATTCGTGCCGAAAATACTCCCAGCTGCCGCGATTATTCGACCAATCGACATCTAGTCGACTATTAATTAATTTAATAAGTCGTTGCTTTATATTATATGGAGTCAGAGTGTAGTTAAGTTGAAAGTTGTAATGGCATAATTCCAACTTTTTGGACTATTTTGGCATTTACTAAGGTTTTTTAGACTAATTTGGAGTTTAGCTAATATTTCAGCTACATGCTAACTGTTTTGGCTAATTTAGACTTTTTTCAGATTTTTAGGCTAATTTTGCATTTAACTAATTTTTTAGCTGGCTATCAGCTTCAGTGTTTTTAGGTGTTAATTTCAGCATCTTCAGCTATCAGCACTAGCATCTTCAGCAGCCAAATTCAGCTAACAGCATTATTGCAGGTAATGCAATATATCTAGTTTTAGTTAGTTTAAAGCTAACAATGGTTAAGATGTGTTCTTTACATCCAGTTTGCGTATGACCCGATTAGTCGACTAATCAGAAACAATAATCACTGATTAGTCGACTATTAAAATATTGGTTTGTGGCAGCTCTAATCCCAGCTGCAGTTTGGCTTTTTATTGCCTTTTGTCTCTTCTGAGAATCTTATAACTACCAGCCATTATTTCTGTCGTCTAAAAACTTCTGATTATCCGAGTGTTGTGCAGCTTCAGTAACGTTGTTCTGGTGTTTCTTGATCATTTTCTTTCGTGTCTCTTCTGTTCAGGAGCTGGAGAAGGCGGTGTCCGAACAGGACTTGGACTTTCTCGGGCACCTCGTCACCCGTCTGTTGCAGGGATGCTACCAGCGCACTGACATCACGTGAGTTCAACACAAGAAGGGATAATGTTGGATTTTAAGTTTCTCTTCAACAGCGGACTCAATTAACGTAACTGTAGTGGATTCTGAAGCGGAGAAACGCAGCCTCGCACTGATCTGCTGCTCTGCACAGCTGAAGGGCGGATGTGATCAACGTGAATCAGCTGATGCTGTCACCTGAACAAACAACTTTTCATGCGGTTTTCACCAGTAAATAATGCATAGAATGTAGAATGTGAAGAACAGTTTCAGGTTTAGTTGTTAAATGATCCAAAACAACAGTAATGTTGATGCTTTTTATATTACTGTTGAACTTAACCAGAAGATTGACAAAAAGTAGTTTAAATCGACAAACACAATTTCTTTCTACCTAAATCTGTGTTTATAACAGTTGTGTTGATTCTGATCTCCTGTACTAAATAAGGGTAAACCTTATGGTGATTAAATACATACGATTTTAATTTTCAATACATTATATTAAAGAGTAAGAATTGTGGTTAGAATTGTGGTTCGATTCGTGAATCAAATCGCCTTGCCACCCAAGCAACAATCAACAGCCCTAATAATCGATGCATCTAAAATTTGATTTCTTTTTGAATTCAGACATGGAGCCGGGTCGGTTGACCTGTCGCCCCAAACTTTAGAATTTTTTTTAAGTCTTGGCGGTCTTGGTCAGTACAACCAGGAAGGCAGATCCTTGTTCTTTAGTGTTCCCCAACATAACAGTTTTCAAGGAATCTTGTTAAATTTGTTTTAGATCCACAAACGACTGAAATGTAATTTTAATTTTAGAGCTTTGCATGGACAAACCCCCATAAATTACTGACCCTTTAACCTCTACTATCTAGTCTGAGGTCTACAAACCAAAATCTTCTAAATATTCCAAAAGGCTGCTCCAGAACCAGAGGAGATCTGGTCTTTCAAACCGTCGCTTCATTCTTTGTCGTTCCATCAGAAGTTTATTTTAAAATTCATGTTGAGATTTTTCTATTCAGAACAGTTTTGAGTTAATCTTCATCTAAATGATGATTTTAAACTTCACTTTTAGTGTCAGAATTTGATGTTTTTAGTGAGTGTTTGAGTTTTGATTCTGTTTTATGTAAAACACTTAAAAAACCCATTTAAATAGAAATATACTTTACTGCAAAAACGTCAAATAAAACAATCTGTTATGCTTTTTTAAACTCACTTTTTTTGATCACTTCGATATCATCTGTCTCTTGAGTAAAAGGGAAACTGAGATGTTTCTTTTTTAGCCTTTTGGTTTATTTTCTGAATGAAGAGTTCTGCATATTTATTTAGTCAGCTCTGTGTTAGAGTTGCATGATGGAAGTGATGGGACATCGGAGATGCAGTGGAATCACTGAACTGTTGACTGGGTTAATGAGGTTGCCGCAGTAACCCCCACCTTCCCGTCCATTTGAGTCAGAACCACCAGGAGGCCGAACAGGAACTCTGAGTCACAGTGATGTGGTGAGACGCGGCGAGCGGCGAACGCTGCTGAAAGTGTGTTTTCTCTGTCACGCCGGCGTGGTGGGAGAAAGTGACGGTCTGTTATTCAAATGTACAGATGTGTTCAGGCTGACGGGGCTTCCCCCTGTTGGAGCCTCCCATCCGCCGTCTCATTAGAAAACCCTAAATAAGTGTAGAGGGAGGGGGGCGTTATTGGACTGGACAGGCAGCGGCGTCCTGGGGGGCTCAGCTCTGGCCTTTCATGGAGCTGCCCTTTTCATCCACACGTTAAACGCTCTGCCAGAGCGGGGAGCGCAGGGAGGATGTAGAGAACCAGCGGCGAGCAGGGGCTGATGGGAAGCTGTGTGAGGAGAACACACCGCTCTTTTGAGATGAGCCGTTTCTGTCTACTCTGATCTCGATGCTTCACAAACACTTGTTTTCTTCTGAGGTGGAACTGAGGAGTACAGAATGATCTGCTCCACCAGAAACGTGTCCATGGCAGAACCCTCACAGAAACAATGTTTCAGGACTTCCTTCACCTGTTATTGTGATGAACTTAATAATTCTATTTTTTCAACCATTGCAGAATCTTATTTAAAGTCCTACTCAGATAAAATTGTCTTTTACCGTTTTTAAAATGTTCTTGTGGCATTTCTCTAATGATCAAGGACACAAATTTTAAAGAATTAAACTCAAAATTGCATTTTTGACTTATATTTCTTTATTTAAATGTTTTTGAAATGGGAGCAGACAAAAAAAATTCCATTAGAAAATTTCAGAATATTTATATTGGAATATTTGTTTTAAAAAAAAAAAAAGCATGTGCGGGGCTTAATTTTCTTGGCTGGGTTGATAAAATCGATCTGAATCAATCTAAGCTTGATAGATCACTAATCAATCCATAAAAGTAGAGATTGATCTAATGCAAAATGCTAAAGTCTACCAGCTTGATGCTAACATATGATGAGATTTCCCATAGGACGGCTAATGCTAATGCTAACGCTCGGTTGACCTAAACACACATTCTGACTAAATGAACATCTTTATTAGAATTTTACAAACTCTTTCAAGGAAATATTTTTAAAGTGACCATTTGTGGTTAAAACAATGTTTTTTTTTTCCTCATATTTTTTCCTTTGGAATAATCTTTAAACATCTGGATCAAAGCTGGATATCGCCGATATTGCTCGCTCTTTTTGCTGCACCGTTGATGTTAGGTTGGAGGTGAGAAGGGCGGTAAGATAGTGGGAGGGAGTGTAAACAGAGAGCTCTCATCAACGTGGAGGAGATTGCTCCGCTCACAACCTTGAAGGGAATTTCTGAAAAACTCCTGCCGCCCTGCAGAAACTATGTCCTACATTTTGGATCATAATTAAAATCCCATTGGGAACGTTTCTTAAATCTATCATAAGATGATGGATGTGGGACTTTGAGCTCTGAAATGTACTAATCAAAATGTAAAACTCCCACACAGAATCTTAACCTCGTGATATGAAGATGTGTAAAACCACGAACCAGCACATTCTGACTCTGCTGCGCCTTCAGCCCCCAGACGTTCAGCGGTTACCTGGACGACATCATCAGCTACCGCTGGGAGCTGGAGGAGGGGAAGCCCAACCCTCTCCGGGAGGGGCCCTTCGAGACCCTGCTGCCTCGCACTCAGGTGGAGCTGCTGCATCGACTCTGCGACTACCGGCTGGATGCTGCCGACGTCTTCGACCTGCTCAAGGTGAACTTCTCAAAAACGAGCACAGAACGATTTCTAACAAAAGGTTTCATTCAAACTTTAATTGATCAGCAGTTTAGTGTTGTGTTCTTAGGGTGTATTCTAGGGGTGTCAAACTCGATCACACAAGGGACCAAAATCCGAAACAAACCTTACATCATGAGCCAAACAGGATAAACATTTATTGAACACTCTAAAACTACATTTTTGAAACTTTAAAATTGTATTTTTTTAACATAATTATGAACTATATATAGCATTACCTGTGATAATGCTAGTGTGAATGTTGTAAGATTAATTTGGCTGCTGAAGATGCTGAAATATTAGCTAAATGTCAAATTAGCCTAAATAAGTCTATTAGTCTAATATCCTAAAAAGGCTAAAAAAAAGGAAAACAAAAGAGCCTAAATTAGCCAAAACAGCTAGTATGTTACTGAAATATTAGCTAAACTCCAACACAGCATAAAAATCGTAGTAAATGCCAAAATAGTCCAAAAAGCTTGCAGAGTGCTAATTTTTTAAACTTTAAAACATTAACTTTTTAATATAATCATGAATATTAAACAGACATGAATATTATTCCAGAATAAATCAACTTAAACCTTAAATAACTTTCAATATTTTACTCTCCATAAAAATATATTTTATCTAAATTATTCAAGTTAGAAAAAAAAATGCAAGATAACATCGAGTCATTAATAACAATAACAATAAAATGATCTGGAGTGCCGGATAGAATTACCCGGAGGGCCGGGTCCGGCCCCCGGGCCTTGACTTTGACACAAGTACCCTAAGGAATTCTCTCTTTACCATGAAATAACTATATATTATAATACAGTTATTTATCCACGATTTACCAGATAGACAATATACTTTCATTATATCTAACACTGCAGTTTATTATGACTTCAGTTTCAACTCAATATGACAACAGATTTCAGTTTTTGTTTCCTTCTGAACAAGTTTGTCTTTTTTGTGGTTTCCCCTCATTTCTACACACAAACTTCTCGTCTGATACCGAAAGTTTCATGTCAACATCTACTGAGACAAAGCAGAGATTTATGTACGGTTCTGGGTTCCGGTTCAGGGTCTAGATGCAGACAGCCTGAGGGTGGAGCCCCTGGGGCAGGACGGGGAGGGAGCCCTCTACTGGTATTTTTATGGCACCCGAATGTACAAGGAGGAGCCAGTGAGAAGGAATGAAGACCAGCTGAGGTACACGGAAACGCACACACAAGACGTCGGGCTACAATTCATACTTTTAAAATCACAGCTCATGAGCTCCTTTGAAAGTAAAGATTGTGTTTATAAAATTCTTTCATCAAATGTTTTTCATTTATTCTTTTTTCTGTCCCAACAGTGAATCTGATCTCTCAAAGAAAAAGGGAAGACCCTCAAAAAAGAGAAAGTTTGAGGACTTTCAGTTAAGGTAAAAACTAAAATATCAGCCAAAAACACCAACAGTTACGTCACAGAGATGTTATCAGACCAGCTAATGGAGCTGAACACATGATGACCTTTGAAGGGTCTAAATGTTTATCATGGATTCTGATTGGCTGCAGGGTGTCTAATAAGGAAGGAATAATTCTCGATGAGGCGTGGACTGTGATCTGCTTCAGTTGGGCGGTTTCATCCACAGAGTAAACATTGTTAATAATGGACTCCACCTTTCAAAAGAATACATTTCAAATGAATTATTAGTACTTCAATATACTTCAACATTTTTTTAACAATGCGATGCGTGGTGTGACACGTTGCCATGGTAACGGCTACACAGCTTGCTTTATTTCTCCATACCACCTTAAAAGTCTGACGTAGCTGAAGCTAGCGTCCGGTTGTTAGGCTCCACTTTGATGTTAACGGGAAAATCTTCATCACAAAGTTCAAACCTTTTACAGAGAATGAAGATTCATCAAATAAAGTTGCTGATTTGTTGAAACTTGATATAGAGACATTTGAGAGAATTTTCCTACAGCAAGGATGAATTAGGTTCAGAAAGTTCAACACAAAAAATGTTCCTTTCTGTTAAAGAAAATCCCCAATGAATGAGGATTTATGGAAATACAAAATGTGATCAATCTGTCCTGAAAGATAATCGGAGTCTGGATTCATATTAAAATTATATTCTATGGGGGAAAAAAATCAAGTAATGTAATTTTTAAAATCACTTCTACAAATTGACAACTTTGTTTTATTGAATATTCATCATCATCAAAAAAAAACTGCTGATATCTTTTGACTTTTCAAAACATTTTGTCCTACATTTCTCGTTGTAGCATTTTATTTTAAAAATAGATTTTCAGAAACTGTCAAAATATTGTCTAATTTAAACAGATCCGTGGCCAGAAAAAGGCATGAAAACGCTGCTTTAGATCCCTTAACATCAAGTTCATCATATAAACGGCTTTCCTCCGCTGGTCAGTCTCACATGCAGGTTCAGTTACCATGGCGATGCGTCTCACTGCAGAGAGTTTGATTTTTGTGAAAAAGGATTTAGATGTTCAAAATAACAAGATGGAAGTATTAATAACTGATTCAATATTTATTGATTTGGTGATAATCAGAAATTACCGGTCAGCGTGGAGGCATCAGCCGTCAATCACTACCTGATCACCTCAATTTTCCCTGAAGTTATTGACCGGAGAGACGTAGAGTCCTGAAACTTTAAAGAACTGATCCTTCATAATAATTCAGCTGCTATTCTACATCCGACTCGTCTGTCATTATTCTGTGTTTAGAATCCTCCAGAATAATCAGGTTTTTGTCCTTTTGTGCATCAGTGAGACGGAGAGTGAAGATGCGGAGGACAAGTCAGAAAATGGCCTGGATGACTTTCCACCGAGTCCAGGTAAAACCACCTCCGAGACGGTCATCATCTTAGAACCCGAACGGCTCCAATCTCTTTTTGCCAAAGAGAAACCAGATTAGTACTTTGTGTGAGGCTGTTGAGTCGATTCTGACCGACATCCTGTTGTGGTCCTTATTGCAACACGGCTGTCAAAGTCGCCGACATCAGCAGATTGAGCCACTTTCAGAAACTAGAGGTTTGACTGTAGTCCAGATTCGCTTGATTCTGTAACGTGCTGGATTAAGATTATCATGATCCTTCATTCTGACTCATTACTTCTTCAGTTTCTCCATCCAAAAACTTGTTATATCAGAGGAGAATTTTTTTTGACCCGTTTTGATGCATTTTAGCGACTCTGATCAGCTGATTCACTAGTAAAAACGTTTGTTTATTCTCATTCAAAGGTGTAAAAGCTGATGGTTCTGAAAAAGTTTGAAAATATCATTTTGAAAGGGTTTTCTAAAGTTTAGGACACTTCTGCTTACACAACCGGCGAAAGTTACGATTTCCGCTTCTGGCTACAGATGAATTCTGACGCCATCTTGCGTGTGACCAGAGGCCCTTCAGGAAATGTGGCTCCGAATGGGTTTGTCCAGTTTCTGTGGTGGCCTCACCTGTGTTTGCCCATGTTGGGTTTAGCTCACTATGATAGCCAGCTACCCTTTGGACAGTGTAGCGTGCTAGCAAGCTCTGACGTAGCATGCTAGTTAGCTCTGACGTAGCATGCTAGTTAGCTCTGACGTAGCATGCTAGCGAGCTTCACTATAGCATGCTAGAGAGCTCCGCCGTAGAAAGTGAAAGCAGAACTCCTGAAATTCAAAAGCTAGTGAGATCCAATGTAGCATGTTAGTGATCTCCACTGTATTGAGCTAGCGAGCTCTGCTGTAGCATGCTAGAGAGCTCCTCTGTAGCACGTTAGCAAGATCCAGTGTAGCATGTGAGCTCAACAAACCCCCGTCCACCAGGCAGCAGGATAGTGAGCTTCCCCACTGAGCGTCAACTTTCGTCAGTGTGGTCAAACACAGGTGGACTCCCACATTTTCTGCCCACTTCTAAACCATGTGGGTCCACTTGGCTTTAATGGTTCTGGAAAATTCCAATCATGACTTAAGTTTTGCAGTAAAAGCTGCTATGATCAAAGCAATTTAACTTGAAGTGTGCGATTTAACTGAAATGACCTGATTATCAGTCGTGTTTTTGTGACCTTTATCTCTCAGCGGTCTTAACGCTCTGTGTCTCCGCCCCTATCAGCTGGAGAAAGAGGCGCTTGGTCCCTGGTGTGCGATACGGAGGAGCAGTGGATGGAGCTGGCAGAAAGCCTGAAGGACAAAACGTCCCCGCAGGACCGACACCTCCACCGTGTCATCAGCCAAAACTTCCTGCCTGAGATCAGCAGCATGATCGAGCACAAGGTCAGACCGCAGAAACGCGCCGTCATCAGTCTGCACCGCCGCCTTTCTCAATGTCTGTCTGAGCATTTCTGTAAGAAGTTCACTCATGTTTTCTGTTCGGTCTGTAGACGTTCATCCGTCCTCTAAACCCACATTGTTCTGGTGTTAAATGCTTCTTTCTTTAAGAACTTTTTAAATAAATTGTCCTGTATTTAAGGGTGTATTCAGACTGGATACGTAAAGTGAACCAGAGTTTGTCTCATTGATGAGCCAGAACAGATTTTGAAAACACCCATAAGGACCAGGAGCCGCTGTGGATCCATCTTTTGAGGTGGTCTCGGTCTGTTTACAGACTGATCCTTGGTTTGATCCGAGTTTCCTCAGTCTGAATTGGGGCTGCACGAAATGAAGAAACGTGGAGTTGAGCGATATCAATCTTCAGCTTAGACCACATGTGTCAAATTTAAGGCCCGAGGGCCGGATCCGGCCCTCCGTGGAATTCTATCCGGCCCTCCAGATCATTTTATTTTATTCTTATTTTTGACTAAATACATTTTTATGGAAGGTAAAATATTGAAAGTTATTTAAGGTTTAAGTTGATTTATTCTGGAATAATATTTCTGCATTTTCATTATTCATAATTCTGTTAAAAAGTTACAATTTTAATGTTTAAAAATTGGCATTCTGTTAACTCTTTGGACTATTTTAGCATTTACTAAAAAAAAATTAGGCTGTTTTGGAGTTTAGCTAATAATTATATGCTAGCTGTTTTGGCTAATTTATTTTATTTTTTTAAATATTTTATGCTATTTTAAATTTAAGCTATTTTTTTATCTACATGCTAGCTTTTTTGAGTATTTTTTTAAAGCAATTTTGGCATTTAGCTAATTTTTTAGTGTCTCTATCAGCTTTAGTGATTTCAGCAATCAGTTTAATTTCCATTTATCACCACTATCATTCAGCTGACAGCATTCACACTATCATTATTGAAGGTAATTCTAAAAATGCAAACAAATTTTAGTTCTAGAGTGTTCAATAAATGTTTATCCTGTTCTGTCTTTGACCTAAGATGTGTTTTGGATTTTGCCTCTTGTGAGATTGAGTTTGACACTCCTGATTTAGACCCTTTTTTACGTGACGTCACACAGAGATGAAGGTCACAGATACTTCATTGAATGCTGCTTGTTTGATTTGAAGGTCATTAAGATGTTCTTCTAATTTATGCTAATGCTACCGCTAGCTTTCCACGTGGTGACCCACACACTCACAGTGAGTCTGCATGAAGAAATATCATCTGCTCTGCATTTTTCTAAATTTAGCCACAGGCCGTGACAAAAATATTATTACATTTTCTGCAACGACGAATAGGTTGACGAGTTTGAATCATTTTTTTACCGATTCATGAAGAATCGTTACATCCTTAATCACAGCTCAGCTGCTCGTAAAGAAGCAAAACCATTTTCTGTCATTGTTTTTAGGATCGCTCCACTTGACCAAAACTCGTTCAAGTCGAGGTTAAATGATAAAAACTAGACCCAGGAATTGATTAAAAAAATTAACTAATTGCAAATCTTGGAAAAAATGTATTCTGATTAATCGCAATTAACTTTTTTTGTAACAGTATTTGTTGACCATTTATTATCTGTAAATAATCACAATTTAAAATCACACACAAAACTGTACATTTAGAACATTTATTCTTTATTAAGGCTGTCAATCAATTAAAACAATCGGATTAATCACACTTTTGTGTTATGATCAATCACTGTAAATCACAATAATTTACTAGATACCTTTAATGACAATGTGCAGCTTTTGATCGACACGCCGTGGAAGCCTCAGGCAAAGCGAAGGACGGCTGCTCCTCGAGGTGCAATTTGTGATAATGAATATTAAGGTATTTTATTCAGTTTTATTAATCGTGTGCGTTGATGCGTTAATGTTCAGTCCAAGTAAAAACCCTTTTTATCCCAACCGTTTCTTTAGCTTTGTGAAATCAAGGTCTTTTTTTAAAGTACAGATGTTTGTTTATTAAAATATAAGTTTATTCATCAAAATCATCTTTGTAGCTGAAGTTATGCTCGGTTAGTTTTTAGTTCTGTACAAAATAAGCTTTGATTGTTCCACGAGTCACTCTAAGAATAAAACCTGGTGGATAAATGCGAGGACATTTGGCTTTTTGACATTGTTTTTATTGTTGTGAAATCGGCAAACATTTGTTTTCTCCAAACCCGCTCCATGTCATTCTGCTCTGAAGCGTTTGTTTAATCTGCAGTGATGACCCTGATTGTGGCGTGTCGAACACAGGAAACCGCTGGAAAGTTTTCAGTGCAGTCGCACGTTTGTGTCTAAAACAGAAAAACTTCAGTGTTCCTAATTTGCGTCTCTTTGAGGATGTTTTTGTGTGTTTTTATTGGTGGAAGAATGTAAAAGTAGCAGCAGCGTGGCTGAACTGCCTGACTCCTCCTCCTCCGTGGGGCTGAGACCGCTGTCAGCAGACATTTAACGGACGGCTGACGACCAGCGGGAGCCCACCTTAGGCGGGACGGGGCCTCTTGACTGACGGCTCTGCTGTGGCGGAGCATTCTCTCCACCGCTCTGTGGCGACACCAGAAGCCCCGCCCCTCATGCGGGTGGGGGGGTATAAACTCCAGAGCCCGGGGACACATCAGCGTTTAACGTGGCAGAGACGGCGTGAGCTAATGAAACGCCACAAACAGGAACATCTGTGTTTCCTTTTATCTTCTTTCAGCTCTTCCTTCGTGCTCCGCCCACTCCTTCCTTCCTCTTTTATCTCCACGTTTGCACACATTTGCAGTTCTTGCGTTGTCGCCAGTCCGCGTTTGTGCCACAGATGTTCGCTGGTCTCTACGGATCTTTAGAAGTCCCTCGGTCACTTCCATGTGTGAGGACGACGTCCGCCTGCAGGTTGGAGCCATCCTCATCCTCAGAGAGGAAGACCACAGCTGGACCAGAGCGGAAGAGGATGTTAGGAAATGATTTCACACTCGGCGTCACATCTGCTAGTCAGTTTGAGCTCTTAAAGACGTTGATCTGCAGAAAACCGAAGATTAAATTAAAAGAAACATTTTTGTTATTGATGTGAATCTTTTTCCTTTCAGTCTTTGGTAGCAAATTGAAGAATCAGCCAACAGACCACGAACTGCTGGAGCCTCTCAGTGGGACTCCACACTTTTCCTGATCAAACTGCATCTCTAGTGTTGTTGGAGACTCGATTAATCTTGTTGAGCTTGAACTTTTATTGATTTATCTTCAGTTTAGTCTGTCTGTCGTCTTTTAACATGAAACGAGCGCCAGGATCCATTTTAAGGTTTCAACTTTTTGTTTTTAAAGAACCGCTCTGATGAAAATTATGTTTTTAACGTGTTTTGGAGACATCTTTTCTCACGATGGAGGACATATATCAGGAAAATTAAGCTTCAATTTGCATTTGAATTTTTTTTATTCTAATTGTTGTAAATCAGGAGCAGATTGGAAAATTATGTTTGAAAAATATCTTATTTGGGACACAGAGAGTATGCTGGATGGGCCACAAGCTCTCAGCAACTGGATGGGAAGGGGGGCGGGGTTGTAGTCCCGCCCACAACTCGGAGGGGAATTTCTAATGAAATTCTTCTGCTGCTTTGCAGAAACTATGTCCTGAAAATGACACAAGTTTTTAGATTTTGGCTAAAAACGACATAATTAACACACCACTGGGAACACTTTGAAAATCTTTGATCTTTGATCTTTGATCGATGTTGAACTTGAGAGCCTGGTTCCATCAGACCCGGGTTCCTCACTCTGGGCTCACATGGTATCCAGTCTGGTTCTGGTGCAGACGCTGAAGTCGTGTGAGAAACACTCTCACTGTATCCAGTCCAGTCCGGCTCCTGTATTCGTTTCGTTGGGTTCAGTTTTATCCTGAACGCTGGAGTCGAGCCGGAGCACTTTTTTTTTTTTTTTTAAGTTGGGGCTATTAATGACCTAAACCAGAAATCACGCGAGCGAGTGTAAAGTTCATCCAGTTCATTTTTCAAAATCCAACCTGTTTTCCGATGTACTCCCTGTTTTCACTGTGCTGTAAACATGACATCATTGTGACGACCAGCCGTGGTGTCCTTGTTACATAATAACACAGTCAAATAGAAACATTTAAGACTATAGAAGACAAAAGTATTAATACAAGTTCTGAGTTTACTAAGGATGCAACAATATACCGTATTTTCCGGACTATAAGTCGCGGTTTTTGTCATAGATTGAATGTCCCTGCGACTTATACTCCAGTGCGACTTATATACGAATTTTTAATGATGAGATATGGACCGTAAGTCTAGAGTGCCCTCTTATGGTGATCTATGCAATTACTTTATTTACTTTAGTTATTCAGACGTGACACAGAGGACGAAGAATTTAACGGATTTAGTGATATGGAGTGAGATTGCGTGCAATTAATTAAAGTAAAGATTCAAAGTTGATGAGTTCTTGAGGCTATAGTTAAATAAAACTGTTATGTTATATAAATGCTACACCTTTTCGTTTTTCATGATGCTAATATGTGAATATGTGTTGACACATATTAAGCCTGTTTTCTATTCACTTATGAATGTTATAACTTACCTTCCAGGATGATGTAATATCGTTTTTTCAACCAGTTTGTACAATAAATTACTTAAAAAAATGCGACTTATACTCCAGTGCGACTTATGTATGGTTTTTTCTTCTTCATTATGCATTTTTTGGCCCCTGCGACTTATACTCCGGTGCGACTTATAGTCCGAAAAATACGGTAAAACCGAACAGTTCAATACGCGTTCGACAATTCAATACGACGTTTTCCTCAATACGCCTTTTATTTATTCACTTCTACTCTGACGTACCTTAATGGTGTCTGCACACTCCCCCCCTCCCTGACAGAAACTACCTGCCCCTCCCACCGTAGTCGGATAATAAAAGTTGTAACTAAATGCTAAAAACAACACAGATACTTTTTTTTTTTTTTGCAAAAAATGTAAAGTTACATGAATAAATAACTGGCTGTACTTTACCTGTGTGATTGTTGTTTATTTAGACGAGTAAGTCGGTTCTAAATATTTAAATTGTTTCAGGTTAGATTGTGTTTGACATCCAGCTGTCAAAACTTATGAGAACTTCTGAAATTGTTGCAGTTCTTATAAGTTGTAATGTTTACAGGAGTTCTATTTAAACGTGATTCTGCGGCTGGGTGGCTCAGTGGGCTAAGTGAAGGGCTGACACGCAGGAGCCCTGGGTTCGATTCCCAGGGTTGTCCACTGATCCCCACCCAGATTGGGTCCTTAGACCCTTGATGCTGCTGTCTAACTGGGTCCCTGTGCCCCTCAAGTACAGGGTTGTGTCAGGAAGGGCATCCGGCGTAAAAACTCTGCCAAATCACTGATGCCAAACAGTGGGTGCTGTTACGCTGTGGCGACCCCGAAAGGGATAAGCTGAAAGTGAACTACTACTATTTAAATGTGATTCTGCTCAAATCTGAACTTCTGCTGTTTTATTTCTCTTTGAAAAATAAATCATCTGTGGAATAGTAGGATTTCAGGCATATTGTTCCTGCTCTACATATCGAACCGTGACGGTCATATCGAGTTACGTATCGATCCGTTTGGAAACTGTATCGTTCCATCCTCACTGTTTACCTATTGGATGAAGACGAGTCATGCAGAGACAGAAGTGTTGTGAAGAGAATCTTGGAATGAGGGTTTGTTTACTGCTACTTCCTATGGAAATGGCGAATTATGGCGTGAACCCACCTGAGTTCAGGCGAGGTCAGCAGCTGAGCCTGTAGCTGCAGCAGGACCGCAGCCATTCGCTGCTAGACCGCTGTGGCGTCCACACTGGATGCAGTGTGACCCCGGGTCAGACGAGACGTTTTCACATCCGGCTTTACCTGTGATGCCTTCCACCTTTAAAACAATCCCCAAAGATCATTTTCATTGTTTTATGCTGTTTTTTTAAAACTATTTTTATTTATTTGTTAACTTTCATGTAATCAGGATAATCCCATTGAGATTTCAAACCTGTTTAGCTATGGAGTCCTGGTCAAGAAGCAGATTCATTTTGTTTAAAATACATCAAAACATTAAGACAGTAAAACATTTAAAACACGGTTACTTCTAAACAATACTTAAAAACCTAAAAATATATCTATTTCATCTGTTTAAGTCGTTTATAGACTTTAATCTACCTCGTAGTTTTTACTCTGATCGTACTTTGGAAGCATTTTCAGGGTCTTAAAAAGTCTTTAAAGCATTACATTATGAATCTGGAAATGATACTTCAAAAATCTTGAATTATGATATCTGACCTTAAAAAATGTGAAAATTCTCCGTGTCACATTTCTCGTGAAAATGTCATTTTTCCACCATGATTATTTGTGATCAAGTAACAGAAAACCACAAATCTTTATCCACCAACATGCTGCTGAAAGCCAGAAAAAGAAGATGTTGGCTGAAGCATCATGACGCAGATGAGGGAAAAATGAAATTAATAATGAATAATATTACCGTAATAAAGTGGAATTAGGCTGTGAAATTGGTCTTAATTGTTGATATGCCTTAAAGCGGTTTTAAAAAGTCTCAGTTTGAAGGAACCTGTTTGCTGTGAGTGTTTTTGTATGAAGTGGATTCCATCAAAGACTTTCTATCGAACGGTTCAAATTCATTACAGCACAGTTTGGTTTTAGCAGGAATGAGGATTTTTGTGTGAAAGTTTCCAGGTACATTTATTTAACTAAAAGCTTTAAACTGGAAATCTTGTTGACACAGATTGTGTAAAATAAAGAAACGGACTCTGATTGATTTTTCTTCTTCAGGAACAGGAGCAGAAGCAGAAACTGCTGGATCCATCTCCAGTTCGCATATCGCAGCGGTTCTCTGAAATCCCCTTCAAACAGGAGGAGGTGCGTCGCCGTCTGTTCCGTTATCGTTCATCCGTCCGATCGGCTCTGAACCGCCGTTTCTGTCCCTCCAGGAGAGTGTCGGGGTCGTCTCTGACGACAGGAAGAAGGACGAGGAGCTGGAGCGGCAGGTGATGCTGGCCGAGCAGCGGCGAGAGGAGGAGCGGATCCTCCAGGAGGAACGTCAGAGGGAGAAGCTGGAGAAGATCAAAGCTGTCGAGGGTAACTGGAAACCGGCTTTTACCCAACATGCAGTTGGTTGTCGCTGCAGAGAGGAAGCTGCTGGTAAACACAGGACAAACGGGGAGTTTGTGTCACATGACAGGAAGGAGCAACACTTCAGCATCCTTCATCAGGATGGAATGTGAAGGCGCCTCTCATACAGTCTTATTGTAATAAGAGCTGGAGATTTATGGAGCACGAAGGAAACGCTGAAGCTCCTCCTCCCATGTCATCTATCAAGGGTTTAAAGTAGTGATTGTGCTGCGGCTGAATGTATTATAGATGAACAGCAGGACCTGAGTGTGGATTCCTCCTCACAGATCTTTAATCCACTCTGCAGGGGGCCTGGCAGGCCTCTCCGCCTTTCATGTTGAAAGATCCAGCAGTGATACATGCGCTCTGTTCTGGTCTTTTGATCAACCAAAGTTGGCTGATGAATCGTTCCCTTTCTACTCATCCGAGCCGCCGACAACCACGATGGAACGGCACATCAAGTTCAGACTGAAAAAGCAATCAAAGGACTTATTTTTTTATTCTAACGTTTTTATGACATCTCTTCTCAGATCGAGCAAAGAGGCGCAAGATGCGCGAGGAAAAGGCCTGGTTGCTTTCTCAGGGAAAAGAGCTGCCGCCGGAGCTCCTG
This sequence comes from Oryzias melastigma, assembly GCF_002922805.2. Lineage (NCBI taxonomy): Eukaryota > Metazoa > Chordata > Actinopteri > Beloniformes > Adrianichthyidae > Oryzias > Oryzias melastigma. Next base: position 32,079,294 of record NC_050517.1, on the reverse strand, counting down.
AACCTGGAGCCGTCGTCGCCCGTCGCCAGGAGATGCAAGAATAAAGAATTGTAAGAAACGAAACACCTTATGTTACCTTAGAGAGCCGCTCACTCGTCCTTTGATCTATTCTCAAAATGGCTGCCACAAACGATCAATTTAAATAGTCGACTAATCAGATGATACGTAAACTGGATGTGAAACACACGTCTGAACCATCATTATCGTTATCAACCTCTTCATCGTTATCACACTCGGCCACAACATGCTTCCTCCTCAGGTGTTCGTGCATCACCGCAGTGCTGCTGTGGAACACAAGTCTTCTGACACTTCTGTCTTATGTTTATTTTATTTATGTTTCCCACTTTCAAGCTCTGTTGGCTAAGGTACCAGAATGTTCGTAGAACACGTGTCAAAGTCACAGCCCGGGGGCCGGATCCGGCCCTCCGGGTAATTCTATCCGGCCCTCCAGATCATTATTTTATTGTTATTAATGACTGGATGTTATCTTGTGTTCATTTCTAACATGTATCATTTTGTCGTAATACATTTTTATGGAGAGTAAAATATTGAAAGTTGTTTAATGTTTAAGTTGAATTATTGTGGAATAATATTCATTTTTATTATTCATAATTATGTAAAAAAGTTACAGTTTTAAAAGTTGGCATTCTGCTAGTTTTATGGACTATTTTGACATTTACTAAGATTTTTTTAGACTATTTTGGAGTTTAGCTAATATTTCAGCTACATGCTACCTAAGTTTATTTTTGTTTTTTTAGGCTAATTTGGTATTTAGCAAATATTTTAGCTGGCTATCAGCTTTAGCATCTTCAGCTATCAATCTCAGCATCTTCGGTGGTCAAATTCAGCTTCCAGCATTCACACTAGCATTATCACAGGTAATGTTATATATCTAGTTCATCATTATGTTAAAAAGTTACAGTTTTAAAGTTTTAAAAATGTAGTTTTAGAGTGTTCAATAAATATTTATCCTGTTCAGCCGCGACCTGAAGTGTTTTTAGGATTTTGACCCTTCGTGTGATTGAGTTCGACCCCCCTGTCCCAGAACTTCCTGTGACATCACTAGCGACCCATATGAGCACTACCGCGCATGTCTGTCAAGGAGAATGGCAGACACAGCATTAGAAAGTCCACATCATAGTTTTGAGTAATAAAAAAAGACCAATCGACTATTTAATAGTCGACAAAGTCGTGACTAATGGAGACAGCCCTAATTTTTGAGGTCTTCTCCGTGGTCTTTAAACTGGGATGATGCAGTTTAGTCAAAAACTTGTTGTTTTCTAGGACATAGTTTCTGCAGAGCGAAATTCTCCTGGGGGGGTCGGTGGCACAGAGCAACCCCGCCCCTATTCCCATCCCTATTGCTGAGATTTCAAAGCATTTGTTCCGTCACAAATACGATCTTTTTCCTGCGGTATTTGTTCGTCTGCTCCTGATTCACAACAATTTAAAGAAATACTCAGAAATGATGTTTTAAGTTTAATTATCCAAATATATGTCCAGAGGATCATGTTAAAAACACAATAGATATTTTAAAATCTTTGATTTTTCACGATTATGCTTCACTTTTCAGCTATGACATTGACGATGACTACACAGCTCTTTACAAAGGTAAGTTTGAACGATCTTTTTGCTGCAGCACAATCCTCATTGCTGCGTGTTCTAACGTCTGATCTACCTCCTGGTCTTCAGTGCTGGAGGCTCTAAAAGCTCATAAAGACTCTTGGCCCTTCCTGGAGCCGGTTGACGACTCCTATGCCCCCAATTACCACGAGATCATCCAGGTACAAATGGATCCATCGTCTGTTTTCCAAACCCGTCACGCGGTAACGGTGTCTGCGCTCTCTCTTTGCGGACAGACTCCCATGGACCTGTCCACCATCGAGAGGAAGCTGAACGACGGCAAATACGTCACCAAAGAGGAGTTTGTGGCCGATGTGAAGCTCATGTTTGAAAACTGCGTTGAATACAACGGAGAAGACAGCGGTAAGCTTGGAAAAACTTTTCAACCGAATCATCCTGTGTTGATTGTGGGAAAGAGGTGCAAACTGTGGATGCAGGGAGGTGTGAAAGGAAAGGGGGCGGGGCTCTGGGGGGCTCTGGGGCTCTGACAGTGATTAATGGGGAGTGATTGAGTTGTACTCGACTGCTGCGGGACCTAAAGCCTCGCGGAGCCGGAGGAGCGTTTCAGCCCCTCGGCCTCTTGTCCCTAACCATCCATTCAAAGGAGAAGTCTCCCCGGGGATTTGGGAAGGGGGAGGAGCATGGCGGGGTGGCTCAATGCAACAGGGTCAGCCGATGCCCTCTGACCTATCGGCTGAGCCGGGAGGGAGACTGAGCTCTGAGGGGTCGGGTGACGTTGATGTTTTTTTTCATTTATTTACAGCTTTAAAGTTGTAAATTTATGAGAAATATATATAAAACTGTTAACTCTTTAACACCAGAGCTCCAGTGTTTATGTTCTTTGATATACAGTCATTTTTCAACCGATACCACAATAATTCCAGTAGATTCTGAAGGAGAAAAGCGGCTCGTGAGCCACTTTTCTCCTTCAGAGTCTACTGGAATTATTGTGTCAATGATTGAAAAGTTACAGTTTTTGTGTTTAAGCGTCACCGGCGACGCCTCAGGTGTTAAATGGTTAAACTAAAAGAAAAAAATTGTATATTTCTGACCTTTTTTCTCATCAATTTACATGTTTTAAGGTCATACATTTATTAGTGTCATAAATCTACGACTTTAAACAGGTAAATTTAGGAGAACAAACACCAAAGTCGTCTGTGAAACTTTGTTTCCAGACAGGTTTCAAAAACAAAAAAATTCTGACCAAATTTTTTATATCTCGATAAAGGTTTTTCCATATTGTGCGATAATGATATATATCACGATATAAACCAAATAACTATATTTGTTAGATTTGAACGCGCTGACGCTAAAAAAATAAGAAATGTGGAATCATAAGCAGGTAATTTAGATTTAAATATTTATTTCCTGTCATACTTTCAAAATAACAGATGCACTGAAAATCATGCAACTTCTTTTTTAAAAAAAGAAAAAAAAAAAATATATATATATATATATATATAAAATGGAAAATGAGTGGAAAAGCTTTCAAGTTTCAAACGAGAACATAAATAAAATGGATCACTAAACTGTTTGTTCAGTTCCATTTAAAAACAAAGCATTCATTCTACACACAAATTCAAACGTTTTTAGGCTTTACAGAACAAACACAAAATTATAAAAGCATTTTACACAGAAATACTCGGAAGTAAAATATTTTCCTTGGATGACATCACACTCACTTGGTCCAGTTCTCACATACAGTCATTCATAAACTCCAAAAGCAAAAAGTCTGAATTGAAAGTGTCAACCGAGAACTGAAAGCAAAGAAAAAAAAAAAAGGCCAAAAATGGAAATTACAAAACTGTAGCTGTTTCAAAAAAAACTTTTTTTTATTTGGAAAAAATTTTAAGCTTATATTTTTTTAATTCAATTTAAAAAAATAAATAAATAAATACTAAATTATATTTTTCTTTCAAGTTTACAATATATACTTTGTAGTTTAAAACTTTTCAAGATTGCCATGTTTTACAATGAGGTTTTTAATTCACTTTAAGATGAATCTGATTTGACCCCAAGCGTAGATTAGAGTACAGATGTGAAAAGGCTTCACTGGACCAGATCCAGAAGCCCCGAGGTTTTCATTCCAACGTCTGTCCCCAGAGTACACCATCATGGCGGAGTCCCTGGAGCGGTGTTTCTCTCGCGCCTTACTCAAACACTTTCCATCGGAGGACTGCGACACGGACGAAGAATTCCACGTCAGCCGAGAGGAAAAAGAACGCAAGGACAAAAAGCGTAACCGTGGCAACAAACACTCTGGACCCGAGAGTTTGATCAGAGCCACAGAGCAAGCCCAGCGGAAGAGGAACGCCCCGTCGGAGGAAGACGACTACCGGAGGGCCAATGGTCCCAGTTACCCTCTGAACCAGCCAACCAGGCAGCAGCTCCCCAGAGGGATGTACCACCCAGGCCAGCAGGTAAATGCAGATTACTGTCACTGGAGTTTTAATTCTTCCTGAAGCTTTCAACACTTTTGACTGTTCCTTTATTCTCTACAGTTTCACCATCCAGCCGGTCCTCACGGTCCTCACATGTACGGCCAGAGAATGACCATGGATCCTCGGTTCACATACCCGGTTCATATTCCTAGACACGGAGACCCCAACCTGAACCACATGCCTCAGAGCTTCAACATGCAGGTAAAACTCCGGAGACACTGGCTCACTGTGAAGGAGCTAGTAAACCACGTCCCCCCAGAGGAGATTTTGGAAACAGAGACTTTAACATGAAAAATGTTCTTTTTAAGACATTTAGGTTGTTGTATTTTGGTTTATAACTTCATAATCATAATTGAAACATTACTGAAAACTTTTTGGGGGATTTTAATGCTCAAACTGGGCCGTAGACGTACAGAAATAACGTTAAAATGGTTATCATCCCGGCGCAGCTGTCGCTGCAAGTGTGAAGAACACGACACTTGGAGAGACTGAATGATCCTGTGAAAACAAACAGTAATGTTCTTGCCAGCACCTTCTGTAGAGTTCTCCAAAACATATAAACTGCTGGGCGTCGAGGTGGAACAGTAAATTTGACTCGTGTCAAAGGAGAGGTGGCAGACGCTAATTTGACACCTGTATCACGTCCCACATGAATGCAGCTTAAGACATAAGATGGAATCATAACACTCAAGATAACCCAAATATATTTTCTTTGTTTCTTTACCCAGCATCACATGGGTCCCAGGTATCCCATGGGTCCAAACCAGCAGCAACACTCTTACATGGGTCCGGCCTCGTTGGGCCCGCGACCTATCGCCCTTCAGCCTGGACCCCCTCCTGAAGCCAGCATGTACCCGTCCCACCACTATCCAGAGGGCCACCCCATGCACCCCATGGCCAACAGACTATCGGGGCCTGAAGGCCCGTCCCAGCACAGCTACGCTGGCTTGAGGCCCGGAATGGGCATGCCGAACATGTGGCCTGCTCGCAATCACCAGGGCCCGGACCGGCTGAACGGGATGGGGATGCAGGACCCCAACCTGATGAACCAGCGCAATTTCACCTATGGTGGACTCCCCCCTCCAGCCAGGCAAAAACCGTGGCCCGAAGCCGCCGGATACCCCCATCCCTCCTCCAGCGCCCAGTATCAAATGTCTGGAGCGGCCAGCGCCATTTCCTCGCACCCCCCCGTCCCCCATCCCGACTCCGCTGGCCGGACACGCCTGTCGTCTATGCTGGAGAGCCCGGAGATGCTGGCTATGCAGCAGCTGTCGGCCTCCTCTGGACCCCCCGCTGGTGCCCCTCAGCAGCACAGAGGCAGCTTCCAGCAGCCGGGGCCCCCGTCAGGAGCTGGCAGCATCCCAGCAAAACAGCCCCCCCCCACCCCTGAGGTTCAGCTGCTGCACCCAGCCCGAAACAAAGGGCCAGACAGCCAGCCTCCTCAGCCCGCAGACCCCAAAGGTAGCGCCGACCTTCTCCTTTTATTCAGACATGTTTGACTTTTTTACCTAAATAAATCCTTTTAATGCGGTTATGTTCATCAGCACATCCTCCACTCTGTCAAGAGCTTCATGCAGTGAGATTCTTACTATAACAAGGACATATTATTCCATCCATCCATCCATTTTCTTGACCGCTGTGTCCCTTTCGGGGTCGCGGGGAGTCATATTATTTTTTAAGAATTTTAAATAAAGACACGAATCACATTTGGTTTAAAATGTTCACCAACTCTAAAGATATTAAAGCTAAAATCACTAAACTTTCTCACATGACTAATTATCAGGTTCATTTACTGGATAACACCATATTTGTGGTAATAGTTGCACTATTTTTACTTGATTGTTAAAGCTAATTCACAAAAGTTCTCTGCGTAAGTATTAAAAGATGAAAGAAGGTTTATGAAATAAATATAGGAAACAAATATGCGTGAACATTTTCTCTCTAAAGGTTCACCAGCCGGTCCATGACCATGAGGGGTTTTTGTGGCCTGTACGTGTTTAACCATGTTCACCACAAACTATTATTTTATTAGTCGACTAATCAACGATTATTTTGTCCGATTAGTCAACTAATCAGGTCATCCGCAAAGTGGATGTAAAGAACACACATTAACCATCATTAGCTTTAAACCACGTGTCAAAGTCAAGGACCAGATCCAGTCCTCCTTAAACTGTAAAAAGTTACAGTTTAAAAAATTTAAATTATGTGGAGTCAGAGTGTTAAAGCAGGAGTGTCAAACTCAATCACACAAGGGGCCAAAATCCTAAACACACCTTAGATCAAACAGGATAAACATTTATTAAACACTCTGGAACTACATTTTAAAACTTAAAACTTAACATAATTACAAACTAGACGTATAACATTACCTGTGATAACGCTAGTATGAATGTTGTAAGCTGAATCGGGCTGCTGAAGATGCTGAAATTGATAACTGAAAACATTGAAGCTGATATGTAGCTAAAATGTTGGCTAAATGCAAAATTAACCTAAAGAAATGAAAGAAAAAAAGGGAAATTAGGTTAGCCAAAACAACTAGCATGTAGCTGAAATATTAGCTAAACTCCAAAACAGCCTAAAAAATCTTAGTAAATGCCAAAATATTCCAAAAATCTAGTAGAATGCCAATTTTTAAAACTGTAAAATTTTAGCATAATCATGAATAATAAAAAGGCAGGAATATTATTCCAGAATAAATCAACTTAAACCTTAAATAACTTTCAATATTTTACTCTCCATAAAAATATATTTTGTCAAAATTATACAAGTTAGAAATGAGCTCAAGATAACATCGGGTCATAAATAATAGAATAAAATGATCTGGAGGGCCGGATCCGGCCCCCGGCCTCGACTTTGACACACGTGATATAAAATAATGAATAATCGATTATTAAATTAGTTGTTGACTATTTTAATTTTCGATTGGTCGACTAATCGTCTACAGTTGTGACTCAGACTTCCATTCTTCAGATCTTTAACGATCATTTTTCTTCTGCTCGTCAACAGATCCGTCTCTGGAGGGAAACATGGCCGCCAACAGCATCTTTGAAAATGGTTCACTGCAGAAAAACTCCTTTCCCATCAATCAGGGGCCCCCGTTCATGCTCAGCCCCCCACAGCAGCACACAGCGGGGGGCGTTCACAGCCCGCCGGCCGTGAACGCCGGCAGGTCAAAGGAGGACTTCTCCAGGCTGGGACTCGCACAGACGTCACCTGAGAGAGTGGACGAGCGCTCCGTCGGCGTCTTTCCCGCCGCCGCCTCTGGTCCAAATGAGCTGAATCCACTTAACCTCCCTGATGGAAGCCCGCAGCAGAAGAGCCCGGCAGAACTCCCACAGAACCTGCCGCCGGTCCTCCTTTCTCCGCCCCAAAACGCTGGACCGCTCGTCGTGGAGGGCGCAGAGAATGAGCGTCAGGAGACGATTCTGCCTCCACGCCACTTTGAAGGCTCCGCCCAGCCGATGGCGCCGAACTCGGAGCATCTCAAGACGCTGGTACCGCCTCATCACATGCCCCTCAGGATCTCCCCACAGGCCCCCCCGGACAGCAGCCCCATGCAC
>NC_050517.1:32051907-32070753 GCF_002922805.2 Oryzias melastigma | reverse complement strand
CAGAGCCAGCAGTGCGTCTCCTCTCGGTTCTGACGGCGCCGCTCTGGTATCACCGGGTCATGTGACGGAGGCAGGACCGCTTTCTGGCGGGACGGATGAGGGCAAGTGTGAAAGCGGGGGCTTCCCCGGTGCAGGGGACCCCAACAATCCGCCCAAACCGGCCGAGAGCTCGGAGCAACCCGAGAGCCCGAAGGAGCTCCTCGACCTGGACAGCCACAACGCGCTGGCTCGCCATCGGAGCGTGCAGCTGCAGCCGGCGGCGCCAGGCGCCCGCCTGCCCCCCGGGTTCATGTATGACCCCCGATCCCTGCACCCGGGCATGCAGCAGGGAGGCAGAAACTCGTACCCCGGCCAGCCGTACCCCGACCCCGGACGCTTCGCCGCGCAGAGGCCCCTCCCACATCTGATGGAAGCTCTACAGCGGCCGCAGCAGCTGCCTTACTCCCCAGGCCAGGCGCGCATGGCCGTGTACAGACACGTCCGGCCTGGGGGGCACTTTCAGGGAATGATGGTCCCGCAGAGAGGACAAGGACCGGAGCGCTTCGTCCACCCGGGGTAAATCCGTTTGTGGGTCGTTGTGTTTGCAGCTGATAGTTTTGTGTTTGTGTCGTATTTTCACACAATAAGAAGATCTAAAAAACTTTTATCATGAAAGAATTTCAGTTTAGCTAATATTTTAGCAACATGCTAATGCTTTAGCTAATTTGTCATCTACTGAGGTCATTTTCCAGACCGCTTCGTCCCTTTCGGGGTCGCGGGGGTGCATCTACTGAGGTTTATGTGCTAATTTAGAGTTTAGCTTTTATTTTAGCAATATGCTAACATTTTTACTAATTTAGTTTACTGAGGACTTTTAGGCTATTTTGGAGTTTAGCTAGTATTTAAGCAACACATTAAATATTTTTACCTAATTGGTACTTTTTAGTGATTTTTAAGAAATTTTATTTGAAAATTTTTCAGAAATTTAGGTCAACTTCAGCGCTCTTTCATAGTTCTTTGGCTGAATTTCCAGCAAATTTAGGATTTGGAAATAGTTTTTCCATTTTCAGCAAAAAGTTTCAGCATCTTCAGCATCTACTTTCAGCTAAAGCGTTCACACCAACATTATCACAGGAAATGCACCTTTTCTAGTTTGTTTTCTACATTCTGCTCCCCTTCATTTCCTCAGAAAGATTCCTTTGTTGTTTTCTGTTTTTCCTGTGGAAATGAAGGAAAATTAATAAATAAAAAGAAACAAATATAATAGACTTAAGTTTAAAAAAGTTGATTTGCATGATTAACCTTGATTCGTTTTATCTTCGTAGACAGCAGATCATGACGGCTCCGGGCAGTCCTGGAAGTAAACAGATGTTATGAAGGAAAACATCAGAGTACGTAAACATCCTCATTTAAGTTTTATGTATAAAACTTTACTTTAGTTTCTTTTTTAACCCAATTTAAGATGATTGAAGTATTGATGGCTGAAACGCTGGAGGATCCAGATGTTTTCTAAAGTGTCGGTTCTTATCTTCTCGTTTCAGATGCGTCATAAGATGTCCTGGAAATGCGAAGAGTTTTACTGACCGAACGACTTAAACCACTTCCCGCCGTCGAATGAAAACGGCGGTCATTTCCCGCTCCTGCTTCCAGGCGCCACGCTGTGAAGCTCCGTGGAGCTGAAGGGAATCCGACCCTCGCTTCGTCTTCCTGGAGGGAAACTCTCAACCACTAGGTCAACCTGTCGAGCACGGGGGGGGGGGCTGCCTTTGCAAACACTGGATGTACGAACTGAGAAACAATCGGAGCTGAGCTACTGACTGAACTGTGACCAAGAAGAAAAGGGACTGCTGGTTTCACCGCCATCTTTTATTCCGACCATATCTCGTAAACTCAGGTGTAGAAGAGGAGGTTCTCCGGAGCCGCGCGCCTTTGTTTGTCCATGATGAATGTATGCGTGAACGTGCAGACGCTGCTGCACAGCCGATCTGAGGACCGAAGCGTTCCTCTCCACCCCAACTCTACAAACATCAACCAGAATATGCATCTTTCAGAGCGGCCTTCACTTCCACGATTGTCTCTGCAGAGTCTGTTATGCACTACTGACTCTCTCTCTTCAGTCCTACGAAAACTGAGTGGCCTTCGCTAGCGCAACGCTAGCCGTCGCATCTGAACGCAGAAACGTTCACTCCCCGGTACAGAGACGGAAATGCGCCGACGCCGACGTGTTCCACTCTGCTGTTCCTTTAGGGCCGTCTTCCACGTCGCTGAATGTTTCCTCCTAATGTCAATACTAAAGTTATCCTCAGGGTGTACAGATTATAAATATACGGGTATTGTTGTAAAAAAAAAAAATGAAAAAAAAAGATTTGAAGGTGCGGCTGATTGGATTGTACATAAAGTTTGACTGTTAACTGGAAAAATGAAATCTGCAATTTTCACACATTTGTTTTTTGTTGTAATCCTATCAGAAATGAATTTTGAAAAGCTGTTTTTTAACAAAACTTTAGTGATCGACGACCCTGCAGGTGAAGTTCAGCAGCAAACAGAATGAAAACGTGAATCTACCTCAGATAGCCGCTCTGTGGCTTCTTTAGAGTCCTTCTGTCGCGCCGGAGATGTTCAGGACATAGAAATAATAGTTTTAGGATTCTGGCGGTTTGTGCAGCTCTGGAGCCGACGGAGCTTATGAAAATCTGTAAAGAAGTCGGACTTCAGATCTCCAAATCGAAGTGTTTTGTCTTCATGTATTTGAATGGAGTTTCCTATTAATCAAATAGATTAGATTAGAAGAGGACCGTCGGTCTGGGGTCTGCAGCCAACCAAAAACAGGTTCAAAACTATTTTAGAGGCTGTGGGACTTTTTCATTAGAAAACGTGAGTGAGTCAAATGGAGCCACAGAGGAGGTAGTCTTCATTATTGCTGTTTAATGTATGAAGGGCTTAAACATCTGATTGGGATTTCAATCTGTTGTACACAACTGTCTCTCTGTGAAAGTGTGTTTGTTGTGTAGAACCTGAAGACTGGAAACCAGGATTCCGGTCTTTTCTCTGCTGTTTTCTCTGCTGCACTAGTGAAAACCATTTAGACGTGAATAAATGTGAATCATATTTATTTGTTTTTTTTTTCAGGAATTTTTGTAAAAAAATTTTAGACTTGTTTTAATATAAATGTGGCGTCTCCTTTTTTTTTCTTGTTTTTAAGCGGCTGCCCTTTACCTCAGTAGCATGGTGACATTGAGAGGAAGGGGCGGGGCTTCATTTTGTTTACATGTTCTTATCTGACAGATTATTTTCAAAATGGAATGGAGTATTTTCTATACTGTTTTAGAAATAAATCATTTTTCCTAAACTGCACTTTATGTGGTCCTTTTTTATTCTTGAAAAAAGGGTTTTATTTGTATTTTAAAATGTTTTATTCTCAGTATTGGTTGTGGTTATATAAAGACAAAATAAGACTTATGAAGAACAAACATTTTATTTTCAAACAGTTTGTCAGTGTTTTCTGTTCAACACTTGTTCACAGGTGTGACTGTTGCTCTTCTTGTGGCCTGCAGGGGGCAGTGTTTTCACCTTTAAACTCAATGTTCTTTTGTTCAGGTTGAAAGGGGGACAATTTGGCAGCAGGGAGAATGCAAATGGGGCTTTCAGTTCCTTAAATTGAGCCTAATTAAGCATTTTTTTTCTTTTAGAAAGGGGAAAAAATACAAAGATGGACTAAAGTTGTCCCAACGGTAAAAATGGTCATTTACTTTGTTGTTACAACCTTTAAAACTAAAAACGATATTTAATTTTTGTTTTTACGATACAAATCCTTTTTTTCCCCACAAAAAAGTTAAATGATTGTTCTCAATTTTTCATTTCTATTCCATCCTATCAAATATCTGCTTTTACAATAAGAACCGCATAAATTTGTAATTTTGATTTATTTCCTGTTTTTTTATAAATTTGCGAAAGCACCTATTTTATGTCTCGCCTGTAAATCGCTCATTTTCACGTTTTTTTCCTCCATTTTTGTTTTGAATTTTACATTTCAACGTGTTTTCCCTACCAGCGCCGTGGTAAAAATATCCCCTCGTCTTTGTCTTGCAGGCAAATGTTTGCACCCTTTGAGCCGCTCAAACAACCGCAGCTCTGTCAGATTTGGTTGCCTGCAAGTCTATGAACTGGGGAAATCTTAGCATGCAGTTGCCACTAATCGGTCAGTCTGTCAAGCAGACCCTACTGTTGTTTTGAACGCTGTCACCGTCAGGATTCTGCTTTTTATCACTTTTGAGCGTCGTCCTGTCGAAAACAACGATAATATTTTTGTTTAGGTGAGTTTATTTGAGATTTTCTGATGTAAAGCGAACTATTTGTATCATATCTGGCTTTACAGTTCGGTCAGCTGCTGCTCTGGTACCGTAAACACTGAAGACTGCGCACGAAATACGATGAAATAAAACTAACTGTAGCCAGTTTCTTTCAGCCTTATTAGTTTGACGTGTTCCTCATAATAAAAAGATAACTGCTATTGCATTTATCAGCTGAAGTGTCAGTGCGCATGCGTGGAGCAGCTTTTCCTTTGTTCCAGTCTATGGTTCCTGCTGAAGTTTCTTTTTTGCAGAAGCAGACCCTCTCAGTTCTGTTTCCTCTCCTGCAGCCTCCCATCATGCTCCAGCTGGGGTTGGTGCTCTGCTGCCTGACCTTTGCGGCCTCAATCCCTGACCCCCGGCAGAGGGAGGCTCTCATCCAGCTGGAGTCCTCCATGCAGACAGGAGGGCAGATGGTGCTGACCGACGCCGAGCAGGAGCTGGATGCCCACTTCTTCAAAATGAAGCAGGAGGAGATGGCGAGGGCCGCATTTCCTCCCGCCGTGCACTTTTTCCGAGCTAGAGACCTCATCAGGAGGAGCCCCATCTTCAGTCTGCTGCAGGAGATGCCCAAAGGTAACACCCAGCCTGGAACTGTGTCGTTGTTGCATGAAAGTGCACACTTTTGGATCCATCGGTATGTTCTTCATTATAGGCGGCGCTCTTCACGTCCACGACTTCTCCATGGTGGACGTGGATTGGTTGGTGATGAATGCAACTTATCGGCCGCACTGCTACATGTGCTGCACCGACAACCAGTCCATCCGCTTCATCTTCTCGTCTCGGCGACCCAAACCTCTCCCGCGCTGCTCGCCATGGACGCTGCTGGAAGAGCTCCGGGCCAAAATGGTCAACTCCACAGACCTGGACAGCAGGTGACCTTTTGTACAAAAGTATCTGTCATTTGACATTTACTGATGTCATCTTCCTTTAGAAAATATTCAGATTTCTCTTGTTTCCTCTTTAGTGTCCAACAGAACAGGTATGGAGCTATTCTGGGGCCGTAAATATTTGAAACCCAAATGAAACAAATAGAAAAAAAAATTTGTTTTTTTTGGCCAAAAAAATGTAAAATGTCCAAAATGTTTTGCTATTCTAAAATAAACTTAATTGTTTTCAGTTTCAAATGTTCGGTTTTTAGGTTTCAAAACTTAACATTTCAATTTCATATCTTTTTTTTTTTTGCTTTCGACTCTTTTTTTTAGTTTTCGAATCTGAACATTTCAAAACTTTGGCCTCATTGTGGCATGTTTAGTAGTGTTTCGGAAGCGATTTCTACGTGTTAAAACTCTGCATTTTACACCCGTCTTGGGACAACTTCAGACCATGATAGTTCAGACCAAACAGCCATTTTCTGACGGTAATTAGGCGTGTTTGAGATCCCCGGCGCCTCGCCTGCATCGTCGGCGAGACTAAGCTGCTGCTGGAGGGGGCGGAGAAAGGCGTCTGAGATGAGGGTGAACGACGAGACTGTACGAGATCAAGGAGTTGGGGGTTGTCCTTAACATTCAGTTGAAAGTTAATAAGCCACTCCTCCTAGTATGATTTGTGCTGTTGTGTCTTTTATATTATTTTTTTAACATATTTTAGAGTAAAACTGTTAATAAAATAGCCACGGGATTCATTGCATGTGCACTATCCCAAATAAATAAATAAAATTAAATTAAAGTTAGGTTTTAGAGACAACAATAACAAATATAACCACAGATTATTTGAAATCTTGTTTATTTTTTCATCAGTGATTCACTACCTTCCAGAAAAAGTAAAAAAATACACCGATGTCCTTCATTTAGCAACAGTTATTTCACACCGAACTACAAGAACTGTGTGGACACAGTTTCCCACAATGCATTGTTTTGTAGTCCTGTAGGCGACCTGCAGCCAGCGCAGTACCTATTTTCTGGCTGCGCTGGCTTAGGAAGGCGTCTTGAAACCTTCGTGACGGCGCACATTTGACGTCAGTGTAAGAAACTAACCAACATGCACCGCAATCTAGGTGATCTGGATCTCAAACACGCCTAGTATCTCAGTTCTCAGAGTCAGTGATTGCATCAGGACTGAAGCTACCACCCTCATCAATTTTGATTGGTCCTCGTGTTAGCCCCGCCCCAATGCGCTACAACAGGGCCAAAAGTTTTGAAACTGAAATTTTTAGATTTGAAAACGGAAAAAAAATACATGAAAATGAAAAAAAAATTGAAACTGAAAAAAGTTTTAAAATTGAAATTTTGAAACCTAATAAAAATCATATTTGAAGCTAAAAATAATTAAATGTATTTTAGAATTGCAAAAAGTTTTGGACTTTTTACATTTTTTGGGGGGGGCAGACACCAATACTTTTTCTTTTTTTTTTATTTGGGTTTCAATTATTTATGCCCCCAATATGTGTTGTCCAAAATTACTTTTTGAGAAGAATTTGAGAACTAAACATCTGGCTCCAACATGGCGGCCTCCATGTCATGGAAATATGGCTATTTTCATCTGCTGGGTTTTTAAGGATAATTTAAAATTTAGCTTCTATCTTAGCAACAGGCTAACATTTAATTTAGTTTACTGAGGAATTTCAGGCTATTTTGGAGTTAGCTAGCATTTAATCAAGAGGCTAGCTTTTTGGCACCTATTGTGGTTTTTGGGGGGCTAATTTTGAGTTTGGCTCCTATTTAAGCAACACAGTAAATTAAAATTAAAATTGGCATGTATTAGGAATCTTTAAGAAATTTCACTACAAAATTTTCATAAATTTAGGTCAACTTCTGCGCTCTTTCATAGTTCTTTAACAAAATTTCCAGTCTTTTAGCAAATTTAACATTTTGCAAATAGCTTTTGCATTTTCAGCAAATCCCTTCAGCAATTAAAGTCAATTTTTTCACCATTTTTCAGCAACAAGTTTCACCATCTTCAGTCAGCAAAAAGCGTTCACACGAGCATTATTGCAGGTGATGAAACTTTTCTAGTTGCATGTTTTTCCTTCTCAGCATCAAGCAAAACCTGACGCTCTTCACCGAGCAGGATCCAGAGGAAGCATATCCCAGCCAGGACGTGGTGTGGGACCGCTTCGAGCAGACCTTCGCCGCCGTGTGGGGGCTGGTCACTTACGCTCCAGTCTTCAGGGACTATTTCTACCAGGGCCTCACTCAGTTCTACCTGGACAACGTCATGTATCTGGAGCTGCGCGCCCTCCTCCCAGAGGTATGAAACATTCTCCGAGTCTTCACCGTCGTGGTCTTCAGCTCCGGTTGCTGACGTGCAGGTTTACGAGTTGGACGGCAGCGCCCACGACAGAGCCTGGACTCTGAAGACCTACCGGGACGTCACCGAACAGTTCAAAAACCAACACCCAGACTTTTTTGGAGCTAGAATCATCTTCACAGTCAACAGGTGGAGCTCATAAAATAATAGATTTTTAATTTAAAGAGAAAACCAAACCTCAAAGGTCTTTGTTGTTCAGAGGAGTGAATCTGTCGGTGATGACTGAAGTCGTGGAGGAGGCCATGAAGCTGCAGAGGAGCTTCCCTGATACTCTGGCCGGGTTTGACCTGGTGAGATGAACTTCTGAGGAGTCCTCAGAGGAGCAGAAGGAGGAAGATGCTAACATTGTTCTCGCATGCACAGGTGGGCCGGGAGGACAGCGGCAGACCGCTGTGGTACTTCAGAGAGGCTCTGTCCCTGCCTGCAGAGCGGGGGATCGAGCTGCCTTTCTTTTTCCATGCTGGGGAGACAGGTGAGCTCCTGGGGGGTGGATGTGGAGCCGCTCGATTAGATCTGCTGCTGAAAAAACTGTCATGTGAGAGTTTCTGTCTCTTACTTCACCAGTAATATGGAGTAAGTTCGGTTTTTAGGGTTTGAATTAGGGTTCCTGTGTGCATGGTTCACAAAATTGTAACAAACAAAACTTTAAATTAGAACGTGCACAATATAAGATGACAGTTTAGTGTTTGTGAGATTTAACAGTTTACATTTTTGTAGTTTTAGAAGATTTCAGAGAAAAATACATGTAGGAGTCTGTCCTTTACCGTTTGGCTAATAAAGGCTTTCTATCAGTTTTTCTTGGGCTAATTTTTAGTTTAGCTAATATTTCAACCAGCTAGCTAGCTATTTGGGTAATTTATGCTTTTTTCAAGTTTATCCTCTATTTTGGAATTTAGCTAATATTTCAGCTACATGCTAGCTGTTTTGGCTAAATTAGACATTTTACCAGTCTTGTATGCTAATTTGGCATTTAGCTAATATTTTAGCGTCATGGTAGCTGTTTTGGCAAATTTGGGCTTTTTCAGGTTTCTTTGAGCTATTTTGGAGTTTAGCTAATATTTTAGCTACATGCTGGCTGTTTTTGTCTTTTTCAGGTTTTTTAGGCTTTTTTTGGAGTTGAGCTAATAATATTTCAACTAGTTAGCTAGCTACTTTGGTAATTTATGCTTTTTTCAAGTTTATCAGCTATTTTGGAGTTTAGCTAATATTTCAGCTAGCTGTTTTGGATGAATTCGACATTTTCCTAGTCCATTTAGCTAATATTTTAGCTAGCTACCAGCTTCAGCATATTAGCTATCCATTTCAGCATCTTCAGCGGCCAAATTCAGCTTACGGCATTCACACTAGCGTTATCACAGGTAATGCTATATATCTAGTTTTAAACCACATTTGTTTAAAACTTTAACCACTTGAGTCAAATTTACTAAAATAAAAAACTTTTATTTGACTAACTATAAATCAAAAACACAAATTTAAAGAACATTTCTACAGAATTTATAACAGTAAATTAAACCTTTTTTTGCTTAGTTGTTTGACATGTTCAAAATCTAAACAGAAAGGACAAAACTTAAATGAGTAATCTATTAATTATTCAAACTTTAACTTTTTTAGATCTTGAAGGCACCGATGTGGATCAGAACCTTTTGGACGCTCTGCTCTTGAACACATCACGTATCGGTCATGGTTTCGCTCTGGTCCGTCACCCTGTAGCCAAGGATCTGTCCAGGAAGAGGGGCGTGGCCGTGGAAGTGTGCCCCGTCTCCAACCAGGTTCGTGAGTCGCTCTAGTCTGATCCAAGTTGTACGTTTATTTCCTCGTAGAGTTCACATGTGCTGATTCAGGTGTTGAAGCTGGTGAAAGATCTGCGAAACCATCCGGCAGCAGCGCTGATGTCAGAGAATCACCCCGTGGTCATCAGCTCTGATGACCCCGCCCTGTTCGGCGCCTCTGGCCTCTCTTATGACTTCTATGAAGCTTTTGTGGGTTTAGGAGGAATCAAGTCCAACATCGCTTCACTGAAGCAGTTAGCGATAAACTCTTTCAGGTAAGGCTCAGCTGAGGAGTGTATGAATATGGTCGGTGTGTAGTCTTTCTATGGAAGTGTTTTACATTCAATACACAAAGAATTTTGTTTTTTAAAATATTTGCTTTTAAATGCTTTTAAAACTTTTTTTTTGCTTTTAAAAATATTTTTGTGTTTTTATTCAAAATTATTTTTCTGTGTTTAAAAAAAAAAAAGATTTTCGGTGTGTTTTTTCAAAAACATTTTTGGTGTGTTTTTTCAAAAACATTTTTGGTGTGTTTTCCCAATTTTTTTTTCAGTTTTAAAAACCAAACACTTTTTTTGGTGTCTTTATGACAAAAAAATTCTGTTTTTTAGCTTTTTTGTGTGTTTTCAAAAAATAATTTGGTGTGTTTTTCGAAAAAAGATTTTTGGTGTTTTTCAATACATTTCTTTTTATTTTTTTCCTCTAATTTTTTTGAACAACAAAATTTTGAGAAGTTTAGAACAATTTTACAGAAAACTAAAATAAATTTTGAAAAGTAACAAAAAATATCTAAAAAAAAAGTCAAACATTTTTAAAATCAAACTGGGATTAAGGGGAAATTAAGCTAACATCTACAAAGTGAAAAACTCAACAGTTGTGGGTTATTGTAATATAAAGAGTGAAAGTTTTCAGATTATTTGAAAATTTATTTAAAGTCTGTGTTAATACAAATACGTGTCCGTGAGACGGTTTAGATTTTTGTGTTGAGTTGTAGATAAATCAAATAGATTTTATGTTGCGCTTTGTTGACTGTCCCTGGCGGTCTCTACAGCTTCATGTGTAGGAGGCGGAGCCTATTTAACTAATAACTCTGGTTTACTGCAACCAAATTTAATCTTGTTCTTAAATGAACTCAGAAAATATGATTTAGAGAAAACCTTGAAAGAATGATCTCAGAAAACATCTTTTTTTTGTTTGTGAACACAATATGTTTCCATATTGTTCTGACCTTTAACTCTTTTTTTCTTGTAGGTATAGTTCTTTAAATCCAAAGCAGAAGATTGAAGCTCTGGTTCTGTGGCAGAGAAGATGGAATAAGTTTGTCTCTGAACACGTTTAATAACAAACAGACATTTCTCTGTTTTCAGTGTTTCAGAAGGTTTGACTCTTTGCACTTACATTAACAGAATAAAGCGGCAGAACAAATCCTCTTTTATTAAGTGAAAGATCTGCTGAGCTTCAGGATCTGATCTGACAGGAGATCAGAGAGATGTTGTGTTTGAATACTTTTACAACACTTACATGGAAAGGATGTGAAGCAACAACGAACACGTTTTAGGATCAAAACGTATCAGATCAAAATGGAGAAAAAAGGGAAAATGATTTTTAAAAGACTAAAATGATAAAAACGTTCACAGCTTCCGTTAAATATTTTAACGTTTCTTTACAGAATGAGTTTTTTTGGGGATGTTGTCATTATCGGCATCGTCTGTACTGGTATAACTGTGTCATATATAAAGATTTGTGTCAGGGCTTCTAAATTTTTTTTTTAATTCTTTGTGGTGTTAAATTGTGTATTTTTCATTTGTGCTTGCTGATTTTTTTTATTTTTTTGTGGGGTAAATAATATATTGAAGTTTTCTGCTGTTTTCCTGCGACAGGTTTGCACTAAAGCTTTATTTTGTGAACACTTCTGGCTGTTTGAACAACTGTGACTGTGATAAAGACAACTTTAGGTGGTAATTTAATAAAAAAACCTGAGCTTGTGTGTTATTTTTAAATCAGGGTCATCAGTTTTTCTGGAAGAGTTTTGCTCATCATCTGCTGCAGGTGTTGAATTTGGAGAAGAAGCTCTCGTCGATCTGGCCCCTCTCGATATCCGGTTTCCTGTGAACAGAGCGACAGGAAGCAGATGTGTCAGACGTCACACTGATGGGCTGTGAGGCTCTCTGGATTTCACTGACTGCTGCTTGTGCGTCTGGGCCAGATGAACGTTGGTGCTGTCCAGCTGTCGCCTCAGCTGCTTGCTGATCCGGGCCTGCCGCCGCTCCATCAGCAGAGCGGCGCGGGCCGAGTCCAGGCGGACGCGATCGAAGCGCTCGTCCTCCTGTTTTCTCTCCAGCTCCAGTCTCTACAGGAGCACAGAAGTCAGCAGACGATCATCTTCATCTAGAGTCCAGGTCTGCTGCCTTCAACCATCATCTTCATCTAGAGTCCAGGTCTGCTGCCTTATCGCTCTAGTTTCTTACAGACCAGAACTCGACCAGAAACACAAAGTCCCACTTAATCATTTCAAAATGCTCAATATTTAGGCTTTTGTGTTGATTAAACATTTATTTATGCTGTTTTGAATATTTTAATAATATAATTTATAACTTATTTTATTTTTGACAGCAGCACACGCTAGTTCCTTTCAAAATAAAACCCATCCTGTGTCAAGAAAAGGTCCTCCTGCAGCAGCGTGCACGAGGTTTGTTAGGCTAATTTAGAGTTTAGCTAATGTGTTGCTACTAGCTAGCTATTTTAGCTAATTCAGGCTTTTTTCAGTTTTTATTCTATTTTGGAGTTTAGCTAATTTTTCAGTTCCCTGACCTATTTTTTTTGGGGGGGGGTTAGAGGGGGTTAGAGTTCAGCTAATATTTCAACAACTAGCTAGCTTTTTTGGCTAATTGAGGCTTTTTTTTAAGTTTTTGGGGCTATTTTGGAGTTAAGCTAATATTTCAGCTACTTGCTAGCTGTTTTGGCTAATTTTGGCTTATTTAATTTTTAGGCTATTTTGGAGTTAAGCCAATATTTCAGCTACATGCTAGCTGAAATATTAGATAAATTAGTCATTTTTCCAGTCTTGTAGGCTAATTTGGCATTTAGCTAATATTTTAGCAAGCTCTCAGCTTAAGTGTTTTCAGCCATTAGCTTCAGCGTTTTAAGATATCAGTTTCAGCATCTTTAACGGCCACATTCAGCGTACATCATTCACACTAACGTTATCGCAGGTAATGCTATATATCGAGTTTTAAACTGCATTGTTCAAAACTTTAACCACTTTAGTGTAATTTACCAAAATAAAAAAACTTTTAGAGTTTTATTTGACTAACTATGAATTAAAAACACAAATTTAAAGAACATTTCTACAGAATTTCTGACGGTAAATGAAATGTTTTTTGCTTAGTTGTTCAAAATCTAAACAGAAAGGACAAAACTTAAATGACTAATCTTTTATCTACTCAAGCGTTAGCGTTTTTCATTAAAGGTAAAGACCCACAATAAAGGGATAAAAGAGCCACAGGTTGCAGACCCCTGATCTAGACTTTCTTTAAAATCCCACCAGAGATCAGGATTTGGTTTCACCTTCTTTTCCTGAATTTGGTATTTCTGGAACCGAATGACTTGTTGGACGGTCTCAGGGGGGGGTCTCACATCAGCACTCGGACTGAAACCCGGCACTGCAGCCGATTCCAGAACATAATCAGGGTCGTTCTGCTCCTTTAGTTGATGTTTCTCTTCAATCTGATGCAAAGACAGAAAGTGAACTCACTGGGTTAGCACAAGACAAAAAAACAAGTCGGAGTGATATGATGTACCATGGCCAGGTTGTAGTTTTTAGTGGCGATAGCAGCTTCCTTCCTTTGT
The DNA here is from genome assembly GCF_002922805.2 of Oryzias melastigma. Classification (NCBI taxonomy): domain Eukaryota; kingdom Metazoa; phylum Chordata; class Actinopteri; order Beloniformes; family Adrianichthyidae; genus Oryzias; species Oryzias melastigma. Next base: position 32,057,558 of record NC_050517.1, on the reverse strand, counting down.
TCCTTCTGGAGATGCAGACGTTCTCCTGCTGTGTTCAGGATCTCCTCTCTGCTCTGGTTGTATTTCTGGTCTGAGTTGAAGAGAAGATGAAGGTGAGAGTTTTCATTTGGACTCCCGTGTCCACATGTGAACACCTGGACACCCACCCTCCAGCTCCCGCTGACCCCTGGAGGTCTCCTGCTCCGCCTGCTGCTGGACGAGCCACTCTCTGAGCTGCTCCTTCTGCCTCTGGTGTCTGCTGCTCTTGGTCGGGTCCTCCCCCACCAGGCCCGGCAGGATCATCTGAGCGTCACTCGGGTCCATTTTCCTCCACCTGTCCGGGTCGTTCAGGTCAAACTCCGTCCGGGTCCAGGCCTGCTGGTTCTGAGACCTGAAGGCGTGCAGAGCTTCTTCCAGCTCGTGCTTCTGCTTCATCCGTCTGATCTGGAGAACGCCGGCGGCTCTGCTTTGATGGATCGCATCAGCATCTGGGATCCCAGAATATGGAGAGTATTTATCAGACGTGTTGCAAACGTTTCACAGACAGACAAAATTCTCTGATTTACAGAAACCCAAACATTTAGGTAAATTTAAAATAAAGAAAACAGGAATGTGACGATTAACCGACTTAATTGGTTTATATTCCTAAGATCCAATCAGATCGATCTGTCCGTCTGAGACAAGATTTTAATCAAATTGATCAATACAATTAAACAAACCATTAAAAAAATATTTAAATGTATTATATAAAACTTGTAAAATACCATTAAGATTGTGGTTTATTTTACCATAATGTAAAAATAGTAGAATTTCTACTAATGTTCTATTTTGTAATATTTTAATGTGGAAAAACAAAAGTGGGCTGAACTTTATCAAACTAAAATGTGAAAAATTGTTCGTTTGTACACATATTTAATGTACACTTGGTTATCTTGAAAGAAATGCAAAGAATCTGGAAAACTTCAGGGGAAGTTTATCTCTGAGTCAAACTGGTGGAAGTTTTGGATAAAAACGTCCTGGATCGATTTTAGGTCAGTTATGCTTCGAAATTAACCAATAGAATACTGAATATGAATGTTATCGGCAAATACAAATCATGAAAGGAATCAAATTGTTAAAATGAATCACTACTTCACTGTAAAAAAATACTTTAAACCTACAATGTGTACACCTTGGGGGCTCCAGCGTCTACATAATTTCCACATCCATTATTATCTAAATATGTAAGTAAAAAACCCAAATGCCATAAGACTGATTATGTAAAAGAGTTTCGTCCTCCCACAGAGCTTCTGAAGCAATGGAACGTTCCAGCAAAGAAGAAAGCTGAGAGAGACTTTTTAAAAAGATAAAACAAAACAAAAAATAAAATGATGAAAGCTGAATCGTTGTGATGTGGAAAAAAGAAAAAAGGAAAGCAAGAAAAAGAACAACAGAATTGTGAGAAAACAGTCAAAATATTATGAAGAAAAAATCCTAAAATTCTGGGAAAAATGTCCAAATTTGTCAAGAATAAATTCATAAATTATGAGAAAAACTATGCAATTGTTTAATTTAATTTGAACACTATTTTGGGGGGAAAAAATAACAACTTCCGTGTAAATTGACAACTTTTTAAGTAATAAATTAATAATTTTGTTAGTTATTCTCATATATTTATTTATTTTCTTTCATGGTGGTCCAAATATTATATCGTGAGAAAAGAAGAGAAAAGGCAAAAGCAGACGGGCAGAAAATGGTCATTTTGAGAATTTTTCTTTTTTAATTGACGCCACTACATAATGAACTGTTTTTGTTTCTTTTGGCTTCTTGAGGAAAACTTGACTTTAATGATTAATACAAACACAGCAAAGGATTGCATGTTATTGTTCACCTGGAGCCCCCAAACTGCTGGCTACATTTCATATTTAATGTTTATATGAGAGTGATGTGAGTGACCCACCAAAAGCTGCTTGTTCCTGTTTGACTTTCTCTTCTTGTCTCTTTCTTTCCTGCACCTGCTCATCCAGAGCTTCTCTGTCCACCTGTCAAACACGCGGAGATCGTCTATCAGACAGAGATGTGTCACTCGTCTGCAGAAGCAGAGACACTCACCCCCACCGTCCTGACTTTGTCGTTAAAAACTCGTTCTCGTCTCTCCGCTTCTCTGTCGCGACGCCTCTCCAGAATGAGTCTGGCCGCTCGCTCGGAGGTCAGATCGATATTCTGCATCTTCAGCCTCGATTCACAGAAAGATACGAGTTGTAGATTTCCGGTACGGGACCAGTTTGAAACAAACGCGTTGCTAGGATACCAGAAGACTCGCGGCTCTCCGTAGGACTTCGTCTACTTCCGGTTCTTCCTCTCGTTCCGCTTTTTTTTTCAATTTAAATTTAATGAACCACCAAAGAAAATAAAATTTACAAATACTAAAAACAAATGTATTTTAGTCAGTTCTTAGTGGTACGAACAAATTAATCTTTAGGGAGGATTTTTTAAAGAATTTGACAACAAAAACAAAACCCAATCCAAACAAAAAAAAATGTGTTTTTTTTGTGTGTGTTTTTAACATCTTTTTCTAAAATTGGAGGACATGTATAAAGAAAATCGAGCTTAAAATTACATTTGAGTATTTGTTAAATCATTGTGAATTAAGAGCACACCAAAAAATACTGTTCTTAAAATATCTTTTTCTCCCAGCTCCGCCCCATTCTCCACTTGCAGACAAATAGATCCATGAACGTCTTTGTTTTCCTCGTCTGAGCTGAAATTTTGGTCCAGACTGACCACCTGGATAGCTCTGATATTGCTCCCCATTTTGGTTGCCCCAGTAATGTTAGGCTGGAGGCTGTAAGCTAGTGGGAGAGGGTGTATACTGTATGTCTACGGTGTAAACAGAGAGCTCTCAGAAACAGGAAGGGGAAGCAAAGGTTGAACTGGCTAAAGTTCCAAAGCAAGTAAATTATTATTATTGTTAAATATAAATAGTGGCTGTTATTTTTAATTACACAATAATATGATGATTATGAGGACATTAAAGGTGTACTCCTAAAAAAAAACTGGTAAAACGTGTGTTTTACAAGCAAAAGGTAAACACTTTATTTTGACAAAGTGCTTTTATATTCCCTGCTTTTAACATGACAGCTGGAGTTACCTATTTAAATATATATAAATAATCAATGCAAATGCTGAGAAATCATTAATACTTTGACACCCACTTGTCAGGATTCAGGGCTCTGTCTCCCCAGAGACCCTCGCTCAGTGCGAAGTATTGTTTGTGCCACTCTGCCTGCATTACCGAGCGTTTCATCCGTTTTCATGACTCTATTTCATCTCTGACTCTGTTTACCTGCCACCTTCCCAAACTCTCACCTGGATCCTGACTACTCAAATTTCTATTCTTTTTTTTAAGTTTCATGTTTATTGGTTTAGTTCCTATTTGGTTAACACAATACACAATAAAAACAAACAACCAGGAAAAACGGAATAGGCAGAAGCTTATTAAACTTATTCAATGCCTTTCCTTGAAAACTAAACGGTATCTATGCTGATCATCAAAGGAATATATACAATAAAAAAGTAAATTTACAAACATATACAAGTAAATAAAATATTTTATATATGTGTGATTCTGATGCACATTGTTGACCTCTGCCTGCCTGAGCCTGATTTAGATTTGTGGACTTTTAGCTATGCTAATAAATAGTGGCTGAAGATGCTGAAATTGATTGCTAAAACTGTTTAAGCTGAAATCCAGCCAAAATAATAGCTAAATGTCAAATTAGCCTAAACAAAAAAAAAGTCTAAGTTAGCCAAAACAGTTAGCTTGCCTCTGAAACTTTAGGTAAACTTCAAAATAGCCTAAAAAACGGGGAAACAAATCATAAATTAGCCAAAGCAGCTAGCATGCTGCTGAAATATTAGCTAAACTGCCAAAATAGTCCATAAAGCTAGCAGAATACCATTATAACTTTCAACTTTACTACACTCTGAGTACATATAATATAAAGTAACGACTATTAAATTAGTCGCCGGTTATTTTTAAAGTCGATTAGTCGACTAAATGTTGCAGCCCTACTGATAAACTTCCTGCAATTGGAACCAGCCGTCTGCCGACACCAACAGCGTCTTAAGATGACTCAACATCAGTTAATAAAAGCAGGATTTTATTAAATAAAACAGGAGTTGTAAATATTTTCCAAAAATTCTGTAAAAAAAAAAACCCATCAGTTTGTATTTGAACTGGACTCTTGGATGAGATGCTGCATCCTCCAGCGCTGCCCCGTGCATTCCTGAATAATGAGCATGTACTGATAGTTTTGTCCTTGGCTGATCTCCAGACATCTGTTGGTCGCCGTGTTTCGGATGGCATTTCCCTGCAGAGAGGAGAGACCCATCGTTAATGTTAGTTATTACAGAATTAACCTCCAGAATGTGCTCCAGCTACCTGGCTGAAGGTCCAGTGCATGGACAGCTTGTTCTGCTTGGCCAGCTCACAGCTGTGCAGAGTGGGAAGGTTTCCAGAACCGGGATCCACCAGACAGCGGTTTTTGTTGTATTTGTGGGATCGAATCCCTCCAACAATGAGTTCGTTATCAGAGTTGTAAACACAGAACTGGTGAAAAATAAGCATATCATTCCATTTGCTGTGTCATGCATTCATTTATTTTAACTTTTTCTTTCAAACATCACCTGTGTTTTCTGGAAGTGGCACTCGTAGAGCAGAGGGATGTTCCCCGGAGAAACTCCCTCATCCACACAGTACTTTGTAAAAAAACTGTTCTGCAGCTGCGAGTGAAAATACCTCCAATTTAACCACAACAGTTTTAGCCCAGCATTGTTTAAAATGTTTTAGTGAGGAACAAGGGGGTGTTAATAACTGCTGAAATTAATCCTACCACTCCATATGCCAGGATGTTATCCCATCTTTCCAGATTGGTGTAGACGTTATCCAGGTACCATCTGAAGGGTTTACATCTGAGCTTCTCTCTGAGGTTTTTCCTTTCCGACACGTCGCCTACGTCAACTCCATGATCCTGTGTGTCATTTCACAAGAGTGTGAGTAAACATGGTGGAACGAGCTCCTACTTAACCAATAAATACCTGAGAACATCTGGTATAAATACAGCAACAGGTCAGAGCATTAAACGCAGTCTTGAAAGCATGTTTAGCATTTGGTGTTCACACTGGACAAGCAGGGAGGGGCTTCCTCGTCTTTTTCCTTTTCTTCTGTTTACTAGTGGCGTCATATAATTCAGTCAGGGAACAAACCGCAATTATTAATTTCACTTTCATCATCAATTTTTAGTCGGCACTTTTGTGAATTCAAAAGGACACTAACCTTATGTCATTACCAAATCTGAGCCCCTGATTGGTCAAAATTCAACACATGTCCTTCGACACGCCTTTTGTTTGTGGAGCCCAAAAATGGACTTAGAAACTTATGTAGCGATTCATGATCGCCAGAGTATTTAATGCAGAAGTCCGAAATCCGCATACACGTGTGTTTACCTTTGGAAGTCATCCTTTGAACGCGAGTTGTAAAGCCTGGTGTGTATGGAGCTTTTCTGGGGCCAATATTATTTGAAACCCAAATAAAACAAATGAAAAAATATCAGTGTTTGGCCAAAAAAAATATAAAATGTCCAAAACTTTTTTGCTATTCTAAAATAAACGTCATTGTTTTCAGCTTCAAA
>NC_050517.1:32013143-32051739 GCF_002922805.2 Oryzias melastigma | reverse complement strand
CATAGTCTGAAGTTGTCCCAAGACGGATGTTAAATGCAGTTTATCGCGTACAAACTGCATACAAAATGCTGTTGTAGCCCGTTCAAATCGCCATCTTATTGTGTTAAAGACGGGCATTCACAGTCACTGAATGAACTGGGACTGAAGTTACAACCCTCATTTTCTTTTGTTTTTCTAAACGCCACATATGACGTAACCGATTTCACTAAGTCAAAATTGAATAAATACGAAACTCTGACGACATTTATTTATGACTCCATTGTGTTCTGATGGTGAAAATGTGGATGGTTTATTCAAAAATTACATTTAAACATGTTTCTTTGTCCAAAATTGCATTGTGGTCTATATTAGTGTATCAAGTGAACATCGATGTACACTAGTTTTTTGCAAAGACTTTTGAGAAGTTTCTAGTGCACTCGATTTTGGAATTAGTTGATTTAGACAGCACTAGAAAATAGCGAACGCAATATAAAGTGAGTGGGGGGGAGGGGGTCGGACACAGCCAGAGAGAAATGAGCTGACACCCCCCCACCCCGTCTTTTAAACAGGAAGTAAACACTGGTCCCATTTAGCTGAAATATTGGCTAAACTTTAAAATAGCAACCTTAGTCAATTCCAAAACAGACCAAAAGGCTAGCATAATGCCAATTTTTTTTTACTTTAAAACTGTAACTTTTTAACATAATTCTGAATAATAAAAAGGCAGGAAAATTATTCCAAAATAAACCAACTTAAACCTTAAATAACTTTCAATATTTTACTCTCCTTAAAAGTACATTTTGTCAAAATTATACAAGTTAAAAATGAGCTCAGGATATCATCGGGCCATTAATAATATTATATTAGGCCCTATGTGTAATAGGCCCGGATAGAATTACCTGGAGGGGTTGATCCGGACTCTGGGCCTTGAATTTTGACTCTGACTTTCTTTTGTTAGTGAAGCCATGTATGACACAGTAGTAATAATCGATAAAGCTCACTGCTTGATAAATTATCTAAACTAAAACTCTATGCAATGTTTCCAACCTTAGGAGGAAGATTCCAGGCAATCTGTACATTTCTCTTGTATTCCTCCATCCAAACCTCTGCGACCCTCAAAGCATTTCTCCTCATGGACAGGGTGAGGTCAGGTGCGTACGGCTTATGTGACCTCTCAATGTGAGCGATCCTTGAGCAAGGCACTACCTCCACGCTTCCTCCACACAGCCACACCTGAGCAGACAGCACACGGCGATGTTAGCGATCAGGTTTCAAGACGACGATCATAGTCAGAAGAACTCACGCGAATGCCCAGCTCCACATTTTCGCCGCCGTAGATCGTCATTCCGCCGTCGAGTCCGCCGATTTCTCCAAGAAAACGTCTGTCGGCTGCAAAGATCCCCATGACAGACGGACTCCTGAGAGACAGACAGAACTGCTGGCTAATGTTATCTACTGAGGTTTTCATGGCATAATTTAGGGTTTAGCTCATATTTTAGCGACGTGCTAACATTTTTGGCTAACTGAGTTTACTGAGGAATTTTTAACTATTTTGGAGTTTAGCTTGCATTTAAGCAACAAGCTAGCTATTTTGGCATTTACTTAGGTTTTTTAGGGTAATTTAGAGTTTAGCTCATATTTTAGCAACATGCTAACGTTTTTGGCTAATTTGTTATCTATTAAGGTTTTTATAGGCTAGTTTGGAGTTAAGCTAGTATTTTAGTGACAAGCTAGCTTTTGGCTAATTTGGCATTCACCTAGGTTTTTTTGGGCTAATGTGGAGTTTAACTTTTGTTTTTTCAACATGCTAACATTTCTGGCTAATTTCTTCTACTGGGGTTTTTGTGGGCTAATTTTGAGTTTAGCTAGTATTTAAGCAACAAGCTAGCTTTTGGCTAATTTGGCATTTACTCAGGTTTTTTAGGCTAATTTAGAGTTTAGTTCATATTTTAGCAACACACTAAATATTTTTTGCATGTATTAGGGATTTTTAAGCAGTTTTACTACCAATTTTTCAGAAAGTTAGGTCAACTTTAGTGTCAGCTGTTGCATTTTCAATCAATTAAAGTAAAATTCATCACCTTTTTCAGCAAAAAGCTTCAGCATCTTCAGCGACTACTTTCAGCAAAAAGCATTCACAGCATTATGGAAGGTAATACAACTCTTCTAGTTCATTTCTGTCATCTTCACTGAAAAAAATAATACAAAAAAATGTAAAAAACTTAACCCAATAAAGATTCTATCCTCTCCCGTCATAGTTCAGACTGCAGGTGGAATAAAAAGTCACGTTCTATGTGGGTCTCGACTGGCCAGATCGAGAAAGGAAAAAAAATAGATTTGTCTCTGACAGTGTTTGGGGGAGCCGAGCCAAATGTGAAGGAGGGCCGGATCCGGCCCGCGGGCCGTAGTTCGTGGACCCCTGGTCTAAAATAACATGGTTTGATGAATGGATAGTTGGACTTACTTTCCAGGCTGGGATTCGTCGTTTGCCTTCAGCCAGTCGGGGCTGAAGGGTTCATACGTGCACCACAGTTCCCAGTCAAAGCCGTGAGAGAACGGTGTGTATTTTTCCACGTGCAGATCATCAAAATGGATCTTGTCAAACACGGGGGACACCACCACGGTCCGGTCCGCTTTGATCCTGGCCAGCAGGGGTTCAGCCCTGTTCCAGAGCACAGAAGCCAGTCCGTCAGCAGCGCCGTGCCTGATTACCGCTGGAACCGCGTCCGGTTTACACTCACCACCCCTCTGTGGCTTCAATGTGAGCGTCTAAGATGGCCACCACGTCGCCGGTGGCGTGCTCCCACCCTGAGATCCGGGACTGGGACAAACCCATTTGTTTCTTGTGCCAGACTTTCTTCAGGAGTCCTGGTCTTTCTTTGTGGATCTCAGTCATGTAGTCTTGTAGAGGCCTCCCGAGGTCATCTGATAAGAAGAAATAAAAGATTCTGGTTTCATAGATATTTTGAAGCGGCTGACGATCTTAATGAAAGCTAAACTTACTGTACGTGCTGTGGTCGTCCACTAGAATGATCTCCTTCAGCAAATGCTGTGGCGTGTGCGTGATGATACTTCGTATTGCCCTCTTAATCACCGAGAGAGCCTCGTTCAGGTAGATCAGCACCACACTGATGCTGGGAAGATCTCTAGGATAATTCCTCAGACATCTGAAGGTTGGGAGGAGATGCTGTGGGATGTTTTTTGTCATGAACAGAATGAGTTTTTTGCTAAACGTACCTGTGATCTCTCATGTCTGGAAGCTTCCTGTCGAGTGGAAGCTGATTGCTGAGGAAGGAGTTGTATCCGTACAGCTGGAAAAGAGCTTCAGCCTCTTTCTGCTCCTTTTCTGACAGACCGTCGCCCCATTTCCCAAACAGGACGGAGTTTGGATACAACTTTGGAACCGTAATCTTTGGCTTTTCTTTAACTGCTTTTGGAAACGCTGGATGTGCGTAGCTCCTCTTGGCAGATTCCTCCAACAGGTTTACTTTTTTTGGAAAATTGGAGAACAAATGTATTTTAGAGTCACAAAGGGGTTAATGATCGGACACGCAAAGTGTATATTTGTATAAACCCCTTTTGTATTTTATGCTAAACTTTATTTCTATAGATTATGTTTGTATGTCTTTATTTTTTTAGTTGGACTGGATGGAAAAGAAGTAGAGGGAGGTTGGGGGAGCACAAAAGAAAGGTAAAAGAGAGGAGTTCAGAGAGAAAAGAAGATGGTAACAGAGAGTAGTAACGTCATAAAACAACCAGGTATAAATGGCAACCTGGAATGGGCGGGGCCTGTCGACACACAATAGTTACACAAACACCTGTTGGCTGAAATAGTCTTCACATTTACACCAGTCAAAATGTACACAATACAACTGCAGCTCACAGACACTTAATCATACAAATGTGATTTATATGGTTTATTAGTGGTTAGAAAATGTATTTGGTTTTTGTGGCCCCACCTGTGCTTGCCTACATTGGCTTAAGTGGGGACTCAGTGAGTTGTATCGCTACGCTAGCCAGGAACCTGGTTGACAGCACAGAGTGCTAGTGATCTATGGTGTCTAAAGCTGAGGTGAGTTGGCTAACTCCACCTCATAGACTGTAAAAATATTTTTTTATTTTTACAGTCTATGCTCCACCTAATCGAGCTAGCGAGCTACCCTTAGTGACCTAGCGAGCTTCTCTGTATCGACCTAGCGAGCTCCTCTGTATCGAGCTAGCGAGCTCCTCTGTATCGAGCTAGCGAGCTACACACAAATTTCACACAGAAAGGGTTTGAACGAGTGACTTCTTAGATATTGGGGCCAATGCTGACCACATCCCCACCACATAATTTACAATGAAAACATTGTTTTTCAGCTCTTTTTAGATCGCTTTTGAGATCAGATAATTAGAGGATATTTTCCATATCTTTAAGGTGAAGTCAGGAAACTCTTCTTATATTGACTTCTGTTTTTCTGCTTTTTGTTTTTGGCTAAATTTGATATTTTACTGGAGTTTTATGCTAAATTGGGATTTAGTTAATATTATAGATTGTTTTCATCTATTAGCGTCCACGAATTAAGCTATTAACTTCAGCATTTTTAGCTGTCAGCTTCAAAGTCTTTCTATCAATTTCAGCATCTTCAGCAGCCAAATTCAGATTACAGCATTCATACTAGTGTTATTCCAGGTAATACTATAAATCTGGTTATTACCAAGTTAATATTTGAAATAACCACCAGTTTTGTTGTAATAATGACTCAGTGCTATTTATTGATTATTGTGGAGAAGTTTATTTATTTTATTTTTTTAAATACATTTTTTTCTTTTGTTTGTTTGTGTACCTGTTATCATCTTTTCTTTAATTTGCATAAAAATAAATAAACACAGTAGATTAATAGAAAATCTGCCATACAATCTCATGCGCTGTAATTCTGGTTACTGACCTCCATTTGGTTTTGTCACTCAAAAATCTGTCAGAAGGTTTTAGTTTGACTTGCGATATATACCTACTGTCCTTCAACTATTTGTAAAATTAGTTGAATAAAGTTGAATTACTTTACTTCTTTTTAATTTCCAGTTACTTTTTAGAATGAAAAACTGTAATTTTTTCTTTAACCAGAGAGCCGTGATAGAAGTCAAAGAGCCACATTTATCTCTGGAGCCTCAGGCTGCAAACAGCTTTTTTTTTTTAGTTGTTAATGTTAAGATAGAATCGGAGACACAGAGGAGTAAAATGATCAAATATTCATTTTGTTACAGTCACGTCTGATTCTTATATTATGCGAAGCGTTCCAGCTCTGAACTCTTTTTCATGACTTGATTTGGTAAATGTTACTCACCCATTTGGTTTAGTGTTTTTTCAATTCTGTCCAACTTGTTCACGACTTCCTGATCTGCAGACGTCTCTGGAGGATTCACAGATCTCCAACTTCCACTCATGGAGGTGATGGAGTACAGTAGAATTAAAAAGGCTCCAAACATAACGACTCTGGCAAAGGCTCTCATCGTGCTCATGAAAACTTTCACTTTCTTCAGCAACTCCTCAATTCAGGAACGATTCACAAAAACATTCCAGGTCACATTTTAAACAACGTGATCTTCAGATTAAAGGTTTGATTCTATTTTCTGGTTATGAAAACAGAATTCGTTCATTAGACCGCTTTAGTTTTCAAAGACAAACTGAAGAAGCCGTTCTCGTTCCTTCAGAACGCGAGGGCAAAGGTGACGGATCTCTGAGTGGATTCAAAGTACATCTCAGCGTTCGCTGATAGGAAAAACATGAACAATTTTACTGGGTTCCTAACCAGGAAATCACAGACGTTTTTAGCCTATTCAAGTTGTTTTTTTTTACTTTTTCCCTGCATGACGTTTTTTGAAACAAATCTAAAATTATATCAAACTAAAAACATTTAATCTTAAAAAAGGACGTTATAATTAATCTGATTAATTCCCACAAACCGAATTCCCACAAACATGGAAGCTGAATATCTTCAAAAATGCACAGTTTTTATGACGTATTTACTGGTTCAAACAAACTTGTGGATAATTCTTTATTTATGTACAGAATACAGTTAGAGAAGCACAAAAGGAGACTTCCTAGATTGTGGTTTAATAATTGACGGTCTTGGCCGGCTTCGCCTCGTCCAGCTCTGCTTCCAGGTAACGGAATCTGCGATGCCGGCGCAGGATCTCGATGGCCTTTTGCTCTACGGAATTAGCGCTGATGCCCAAATCCTCCAGACCGGGAAGTCCGGGGTACTTCATGTCGGTGGTGTGAAACTGAGGGAGGATAGAAGGTACAGTTTGGTTCAAGGACAAAAAATACCTTCTACAATTAAAGGACAAAGCTCTGAAATATACGTTTATGAATCGAAAATGTTCCTACCCTGTCCACTTTATCGGGGGTGGTCCAGGGCTCAAACGGATTCAAGGAGAAAAACTGTGCAGCCAGACTGAAGGGAGCCAGAAAGCCAGAGTTAGCTTTAAAATGGTACAAATGTATTAAGAAAAGATGGAAGTCGGCTCTTACTGGTAGAGTGGGCGGGGCAAAGGGTAGGGCACGAAAGGCCTGTGTGCCACGGCGTAGATGTACTCCACCAGGTCATGGAGGAGGTACCGGTTTGGACTGGAAGGAACAGAACAGAGATCCATTCAGCATTTTAAAGAACAGAATGATAAACATTAAACATGACGGTTAGTTTTCTCCTTATAACATGTTGACTCAAAACATGTTTCCTTTCACAGATCACGACTCAGCGAGACATTTTTGATGATTAAAACACTAATGTGTGAAACATAATGTGGGTTTTTCAAGGTTGTAAATGTTGTTTTTAGGGCGGGATCGCCAATAGTTTCCAGAAATGATTTGATTTACCAGAGTCTGGATCGATTTGATTCCAATTTTTTTTTCTTTTTTCGATCCATCAATTGAATTCAATTTTGAGTTTACACATTTAGACACATTTGTTTAAAAACACATGAATAATCTGAAGATCTTCATATTAATCTGATCCAGTTCACATACTGTAAAATGCATTAGTGTAATAATAATGAGACTGTTAATAACAAACAGTGTTACATGGATTCTCAAAGAGAATTGTTCTGCTTCTCCGGGAGGATGTTTCAATTTAACCACTAGGTGGCGATCGCGCAGTTTATTCCAGAAGAAGAAGAAAGTATGAGGAAAAAATGGTGCTTTAGACCACGAATGGTTCCTTTAAAATATATAGTTTGTAAAATTAATTTAAAGATATTTATTTAGTCAGCAATGTAAGTTTAGGTCAACCGAGTGTTAGCATTAGCCGTCCTATGAGAAATCCCACTATATGTTAGCATCAAGCTAACAGACGTTAGCATTATGTGTTAGATCAATCTCTACTTTTATGGATCAATTATTGATCCATTAAGCTTAGATCAATACATTAATTTTATGGACCCAGAACTAGTCGTTTCTACATCTTATATACAATTGTTACTTAAGTGACAGTTTGGAAACTTTAGTTTTAGTCAACTCAGACCTTTTCAACATTTCATTCGTATAAATTACTAAATATGAAAAACAATTACTTTTGTCCAAAATAGTTGTTGTAGCATCAATACGACGATGAGTATTTATGAATACCTCCTCATATCAATGTAAACATTAATTTGTTTCAAGCGTTTAAAAAAAATAATTTTTTTTGACACATTTTTCTGAAGCTTACACTTTGTAGACGCTCCCTTGGCGGCTGTTTCACTCTTTAATTCTCATAAAAAATAATTATAAATACATATATATGAATATTTGAAGAATGCTGTTTGTATTACGATAAACCAATAGACAATTGTTGTCAGTTTTGATGATTTATTAAGAGTTATTAAGCCTAAATCTGTGAAGATCTTGTTAACTTTACTGAACTTTTCTTGACACCTTCTGCTCAAACTGCCTCCGTATTCGGCTATTTTACAGCAACAAAATGTCATGATATGCAGACTTTTATTTATTTGAAATAACAAGGTTAAAATGAATTTGGAAATCAGGTCTGATCAGGTTACAACATTCAAATTTGATAGTCTAAAACTACTTGATCAGGCTCGAAAAGTTTCCGTCTGAGTTTTGCCGCTCTCACACAATGTTTCCATCAAGGGATAAATGAGCTCAGACTGTTTATTTTAACATCAGAACACATCATCTGTAGTCAGGAAACTGCAAACGTACCCAACGAGCGCGTACGTCTTCCCATTAGCGTCAGGGTCTTTGATGGCGTTAATAATGGCCTTCGCCACGTCACTCACCTGAAAGACAACACGAGTGATGCTGCTTTAAAACTGACCACAAAACAATCCAAAACGTCAGTAAAAATGAGAGGACTTTACATAAACAGGCTGCTTTACTGTCTTCTTCCCCATCGCCATTAAAGGAATAGCACTGCCAAACCAGCGCATGTCTGGAAGCAGATTACAAACACAATTGTTTGTTTTTTCAAACAGCATATAGTCAATATTTGTTATTAAAACAAATGTTCTTACTTGCAAAGTAGTTGAAGAACCGATCCTCTCTTCCAAACATTTCAGACGGCTTCATGATGACGGCTTCAGGAAACTCCTCCCTCACCACTTTCTCTCCAACAGCCTGACGTTAAATATTAAATAGAGATGGAACAAACCATTATTTTAGCAGTCGAATAAACACAGATTATTATTCCAGATTAGTCGGCTAATCGGGTCATACGCGAAGTGGATGTAAAACACATCTTAACCATCTTTAGCTTTAAACTAACTACAAACTAGATATATTCACACCAGCATCATTTGTAATAATGCTGTAAGTGGAATTTGGCAGCTGAAGATGCTGAAATTGATTGCTAAAAACGCTGAAGCTTATATCCAGCTAAAATATTAGTTAAATGCCAAATTAGCCTAAAAACTGATAAAAGGCCCACGTTAGCCAAAACTGCTAGCATGTAGCTGAAATATTAAACTCAAAATTACCCTAAAAACATTGAAAAAATTCTAAATTAGTTAAAACAGCTAGCATGTTACTAGAATATTAACTAAATTCCAAAACAGCCTTAAAAAACTAAACACAAAACATAAGTTAGTCAAAACAGCTAGCATGTTACTGAACTATTAGCTAAACTCCAAAATTAGCCAAAACGGCTAACATGTAGCTGAAATATTAAATTTAAAATTACTCTAAAAACATAGAGAAACATTGAGAATTAATCAACTATTGAATTAGTCGTCGACTATTTTAATAGTCGATTCGTCGACTAATCGTGGCGGTCCTAATATTAAACATAAAACACTTTTCTTCCGTCATTTGAGCTTCATAAATGCAGATTCTCGCTGCTCCACCTTGTTCCTCAGGTATTTGGACGGGCTGCGGATGTCAGCGTTGAGGTGCGACATGTGGATGAACTTGCTGATCCCGGCCTCTTTAGCGGCTTTGGCCAGCTGCTGCGGGATGGTCACGAAGACGTCTTCAAAGCGGAAGTTTCTTCAGGAAAACAGGAGAAATACGAAGCGACAGTTTGACATTTAAATCCAGTTCAACAAAATCGGTTTGTGCACACCACTGTACCTGGTCTCCCATTCTCTGCCCACCAGATTAATGACAACATTGGAGTGTTCCAATGCTCGCTTGATGGAGTCTTTGTCCTTAGAATCCCATTCCTAACCCAACAAAAACAAACAAGTGCAGATAAATAACTCAGAATTTTACAATCTTGAAACACTGCAAATCCATAAATCAGTTAAAGCGTCTCACCAGGAAAATGATTTGTCCCAGATCCCCCATTGGACGAAAGTGCATGAGGTCATACTGGTCACAGCGGTGAGGGATGATGATCTGAGAGCCCATACGACCTGCAGTGACATTCACCAGATTAGATTAATCAAACGTCCTCGTATCCGAAAAATCTATAGTTTCTAACACAAGAAGCGTCTGCGGTTCTCCAGCTCCATGATGGATGAAACATCTTGAATCAAGACAATAATCAAAAGAACACAATGGTTGGTTAGAGCAGTGTTTTTCAACCTTTTTTGAGCCAAGGTACACTTTTTCCATGAAAAAAATCCCGCGGCACACTAGCACCCAAACAGGTAAAAAAAATAGCCTGTATTGATGTACAGTCCCTTGAGTCCCTAGTCGAGTTATGACTTGTGCCATTGTGTTATGGCTTGTGCCATTGTGTTATGGCTTTTGTCACCATGTTATTACTTTTATTGTCGTGTTATGGCTAATTAAAATTCAGCTGGAAACACTTTGAAAATAGATCAGAAGATGATCAGATAATGCTCGATAACACATATGTTTTCCTTATTTATAATTTAACATAAATTCGTACTACTTCATCGATAAATTCAAATCAGAAACACCCACCCAGCCGGTTGACCACATATCGACCTAGGAAACCCGTAGCTCCGAAGACAGCAGCAGATATTCCGCTGGATGAGGAGCGTCCTCCCTTCCCTCTGGGGATGACAGCATGATGGACCTTCCTCTGCTGGACGGGGGTGACAGAAGCTGCTGCTAACCCCGCAGGGGAGCAGCTGCCTGTCGGAGGAAAACAACCGGACAGTTAGCGCGATGATGAGAGTGAAGGATTCCGCTATGAAAACGATATTATGATAGCTTAGCATGCTAATACGGTGCTTTTATTTTGAAAACTAAAGAGATCTTAGGCTACTTAACTGGAACACAAACTAAATAAATGAACCACGATTGAACCAAATCTATTGTCATTATTGCATTTGTGCTTTAAACATAAACCGTACCACAGATCTCAGTCATAAGAGCTAGCTGCGGCTCTTGCTAGCAGATGTTAGCTTATCCTGTTAGCAAGGTCACTCCGGGAGAGTCTGATTCGAAGGTTTACACGTCGTGGGGGTGAATGTAATGAACACATTACCTGCACTGACTGATGAACCGCGCGCGCGTACAGGTTGTGAATATTTCTGAAACGATACTTACTCGAAATCCTTGGAAGGACACTCGCAGAGCGGCTAATCAACACCGTGGTCGCCATCTTTCCGACTACGGCAGCCGTGTTAGCTCAAAAATGGAAGTACATTTTCCAAAACGATATATTCAACAAAAACAAATACACAACAGAATGAATCTTAAAATAAAATAAAATAAAAAATAAAATAAATAATATCGCCAGCTATTACCATACCCCGTTAAAGTCAGCTAAACATTAAACGAATATATTTAAAATATTAAAAATTCTTCAACAAATTTTACTCAACAGCATTAAACGTGAATGTCATTGGGAAATAATTAATAAAAACACATTCAGACACTATATGCAGCCATTCTACAGAAGCATTTCAAAAACTAAATTATTTAATACTGAGTTTTATTTGAAATAAAAAAGGACTTTAGGTGCCAGAACTATACGTTTCTGATATCACTTTTGGAACTTTTATCTTTGTTTTACTCAAGAGTACCCAACTAGCCAAGTCTTGTAATGTTCAGTTATATTAAATGTTTTGTGATTTTCCAATTGTTCAATTAAAAAAAAAAAAATCATGGGCACAAATTTACTGGAAAACAAAACAAAACAAAACAAAACCCCTGTCATAGCTTTGAAGTGATTGGTCGTTATCCCGGAAAAGTGGTTGGTCACGTGCTCCTTCCACCTGCAGCCGAAAGCTCATTAAGCTAATTAAGTCCAGGTGTGCCAGAGTTTTCTAGGATGAAGCGGTTCTTCATTCTGCTCGATTTGTTTGGTAAAAATGTTGCTTTTCTACCGGAACTTTGGAGTCAAATGTGATGTTTTCTGGAAGTAAAATATTTTTGCTTTTGAGAATATTTTCCAAATTATTATTTTTTAAATTGTTTTTTGTTGATTTATTAAATCTATACATTATTTTTACATTTCAAACTCAGTAATGTGGCTTAATAATCTCTGTACTTCATTGATTCTTCACTGTATTCCAGTTCGTTTTTTTTCTGCTGGATTTGGGGAACAGCAGCTTTTGTTGGATTATGGATTTGTTATTGTGAAGTTCAAAAGGTTCACTGATTTTTATTTGGTTAAACTGATCCACCGAATGAATATAATTTACTCTAAATGTAATCAGAAAAACTGTAAAGTTAAAATAATAATTGAGAAAATATATCTGTCCCAAATAAACTGCTTGACTTAAAAGTTGAAGGACAAAAAACTTTCAAATAAAAAATATTTTGATTTCTAAACCTTTTTTAAAAAGTGCAGTTTTGCTGTTTGTTTTTTATTTTATTTCTATGAGAGCTCCAGTGTCTGTCAACCATGTTTAAACTAAACTTTTACAGGATGTGACATAGAACTGAAACTAAGTTTTCTGTCTGAAGCTGAGCATTTATTTCCCAGGATTCCTTGCAGGAAACACACCGCCTTTTCTTGGATAAGACTAAATGGACCCCAAAATAACAAAGAGGTAAGTGACTGTTAAACAACTGCGGTGAAGTTAGTTTTAGGTTGGATATTCGACAGACATTCGCTCTGTTCATATTTAGGGACCGTCAACAAATGACAGAATGTTTCTTCAATAGCTCTTATTATATTGCACCAAATCAAACCAAAAAACCTTTAAAATAATCAAACTGATTAAGAACTATCTATAACAGGTTACATTAGCTTTTTATGCTTTTTTCTAATTTTAGTTCATTTTTTAGAGTAAATTCTTACGTTTTTCTTTAGAAAACACATCAAAAGCTAATGTTAACTGCTGTAATAGATAGTTCATAGTCAATTTTAATATTTTAAATTGATTTGGACTGATTTGGTCAAATAACATAAAAGCTATTGAAGAAAAACGAGAAAATTTACACTAAAAAATTGACTTAAATTAGAAAAACCATCAAAAGCTAATGTAATCTGCTGTAATAGATAGTTCTTAATCTGTTCTAATATTCTAAAGTGATTTGGACTGATTTGGTCAAATAACATAAAAGCTATTAAAGAAAACGAAAGAATTTACACTAAAAAATGAACTAAAATTAGAACAAAAAGCATAAAAAGCTAATGTAACCTGTTGTTATAGATCTTAATCGGTTTGATTATTTTAAAGGTTTTTTGGTTTGATCTGGTGCAATATAATAAGAGCTATTGAAGAAACATTCTTTCATTTGTTGACGGTCCCTAAATATGAACAGAGCGAATGTCTGTCGAATATCCAACCTAAAACTAACTTCACCGCAGTTGTTTAACACTACAGACAGATGTCCGACCACGGAGGCTTTGGAAGTCCAAAGACCTCGTGTGAGGCCGTTCTGCTACCAGCTGATGGCGGTGCCTTGAGCGGTCAAATCCTCCATCATAAGACAGAAATCTTAGAAAATAACATTTCTGTTCATAGTTTATTCTTAAAGGGTCGGCGTTTTTGTTTCGATCTGATTCCGATAAGTTTCTCCTCATCTGTGGTGAAGTCTCCCGTTTCTGTTCTGTCAGGCTGAAGTTCAGGCTTTAGTGTTTTATAGTTGCAAATTTATGACTTTTAATTGAACTTTAAATGTCACAGATTTACCAGCACCGACTTTGGAAAAGGGCTTTTGCTGCCCCCTCCTCAAGGAAATTGCTGCAGAAGGACTGAAATACTTACAGAACCCGTCCATTAAATCACATGTGTCAAAGTCACGGCCCGGGGGCCGGATGCGGCCCTCCAGATCATTTTATTTTATTGTTATTAATGACCCGATGTTATCTTGAGCTCATTTCTAACTTGCATAATTCTGACAAAATATATTTTTATGGAGAGTAAAATATTGAAAGTTATTTAAGGTTTAAGTTGATTTATTCTGGAATAATATTCCTGCTTTTTTATTATTCAGAATTATGTTAAAAAGTTACAGTTTTAAAGTTTTGTAGTTTTGTAGTTTTTTTCAGCTGCATGCTAACTGTTTTGGAGTTTTTTTTTTCGTTTTTTTTTTTTTTAAGGCTAATTAGTCTATCAACTTGAGCGTTTTCAGCATCTTCAGTGTCCAAATTCAGCTTCCAGCATTCACACTATCATTATCACAGGTAATGCTGTATATCTAGTTCATAATTATGTTTAAATGTTGTGGTTTTAAAGTTTTCAAAATTTAGTTTTAGAGTGTTCAGTAAATGTTTATCCTGTCCGGTCCGTGATCTAAGCTGTGTTTTGGATTTTGGCTCCTTGTGCGATTGAGTTTGACACTCCTATTTTAAATTATTTTAAATCCAAGTTGAGTCCATGAGAGAAACATTTTTGTTTGTAACCGTTTTTAAATGAAGTTTTGTTTTATTCTCTAAAATATTTTTTGTTGCCTTTTGACCAGGATTACTTCATCTCATTTGGACTTCCTGGTTAAATAAAAGTTATTAATTAATTAATTAAAACACATACATTTACGAGAAAAGTCATAAATTAATGAGAAAAAAAACACAAGTTTTGTGTTCATCAGAGCTGTCCTCAAAGACAAAAGACGTGGAGCTTTCTGTGTGAAGATTTATTTCTGGATAGGTTTCAAAAACAAAGAAATTCTGAGCCTTTTTGTGACTCAAAATCAAATTATTCTTAGCATAAGAATAAAGAAAAGAATTTTCTGAAAACTGGGCCTCTTCAGACGGAACCATCAGACTTGGATCAGATCTCGACTTTCATGACGAAAGAAATTATTGGACGTGTACAGCTGAATCCACGACTTAATCAACGGGACCTGCAGCGATCAATTAATAAAACATTAATGAGCCAATAAATCAAACGAAGGAGCTTCCAAACATTGAGAATACTGAGAATTACAGAATTAAACAAAGAGATTTTAAAGCATAATTTTATTTCAGCAAATAAGACATAAATGACTATTCTTTAATTTTTCACATATTTTCACAACATTCTCAGGAAATCAGGTTTCTGAGCTGATTTATAATAACAGAACAGATCTTCACGTGAGCTAAATCATAAAAAAAATCATAACAGTTATAAAAAGTAAATTAATAGTTTTTTCTGCTTATTAATATCAAATCATTAACTGACAGGGATCCTAGCATCACATGGTGAAAGTGTAAAGCGGCTTCTAATGCACAAAGTACACAACAGTAAAGTGCAACGTTTCTAATACTGCAAGGCACAAACTATTGATCATCTGCCTCTAATATAAAAAATAGGAATTCCAAAGACATACAAAATTCTTCCAAAAAATAACAACATAACAAGTAAAACCTTGTCTAAATCCTCCTTTAAAATAGGTTTTGTGGTACACATGTACAGGAAAATATATGTACAATAAACTCTTTTACAAATACACATTTTATACTTGCTCGATTAAATTATTTCATAAATAGGAAACACAGACTTAGAGATGTTTCACAATAAGTAAGTGCAAAAAGTGTTAAAGGTACGTCACAACGTGAGTTTGCTGCGATTAGAAAAACATTTGGCTCAGCCTGTATTGCATTTCACTTTGTTTTTAACGTTTAATTTAGCAAAAAAAAAAGCAACAAACTTGTTTTTTTAAGCATGACCGTGTTCCGTCTGATCATGTGTGAGATCCTGACCTTCAGTTTCGATGCACAGCAAAGATAAAAACAGGAAATGCTCCGTATGCTGCAGAAATGATGCTTTCCCACATCGGTAAAAACGACAACAGATTATGACGTTTTCAACCGGAAACGGAACAAAATATTTCACCGTGACTATTCTATGAATTTAAACTATGAATCTACGTTTACACAGATGAACTGTTCCTCTTTGAAACCATCCGGTCTTTCCGTCCGTCATCTTTGTCTGCTGCTTCCAGTCACGTCTTTTCTATGGAGTCAAATCAGGATCAGCTTAAAGGGACGAAAAAACATGGAAAACTTGAAAAATAGACATTGTAACTGAAAAAAATGGAAAATTTGGAAAAAATGTTTTTGAAAATAATAAAAAAAAAAACAATAAATGTAAAAATTACTGATTAGAAAAAGATGATCCATCAGTAACAGCGGCTGTTTCGAATTTTCATTTTTTTCTGAGTCTTCACTTTTAGTTTTACAGCTTCAATTCTAATTGTCGATTTTTCACTGCTGAGCTGAGCCTAATTTTACATGGGGGCGGGGCTTTGAGCTCATTGGCTACCCGAGAATGTATCCCATGATTCCCCAAGAGGTAATGTCGATGTGACGTTTTTTCTGCTGCAGAACGTTGTCTGTTTATGTCTCCGTCTGCGTCGCTACACTCCGATCAAACCTAGAGAGAGCAGAATCACTACTGTGCAGTTTTACGTTGCTAATATTGCGGTGTACGTGTCACGGTCTCGCTCCGTGCTGTTTTTCACGCGCAGCTTGGCAGCGTGACATAAATCTTCATCGTGAATAGATCCTTGTTTTCATCCTGATACTAGATTTATTTTTCTCTAAAGTTTGAACATTGAGAATAAAAGATGAGAGAAAAGTGTGAAAATATTCATTTGAGTCCTAGATAAGTGTAGAAAACACGTAGTGTGGAGTCATCTGTCCCCCCATGGGAAACGTGTCCCGGTAGCCAATCAGCTCGAAGCCCCGCCCCCATGCAAAATTTGGCTGAGCAGCAAAAACTTGAAAATCAGAATTAAAACTGAGTGAAGATTAAAATAATAATAATAAATTGAAAATTCAAAACAACAGCTGTTACTAATTCATACATTTTTCTCAACTGGTAATTTTTATATTTATATTTTATTTATTCAAGTTTTCCGTATTTGTTTTTTCAAATTAAACATTTTTTTCCAAATTTTCTAAAACATTTTTTTTTCAAGTTTTCAAAAAAATGTCAAAATTTTTTGTTTTCAGTATTTTTTTTAATTTAAAAAAAAAATTCAAAAATGCCTTTTTTGGGTCAAATTTTTTAATTTGAAGTTTTCAGTATTTTTTTTTCAAATTTTCAAAAAAAAGTTTTTTCTTTTTAAGTTTTCTTTTTTTCCCAAATTTACAATGTCTTGTTTTCAATTTTTCCACTTTTTTCAGTTACAATGTCTTTTTTTTAAAGTTTTCAATCTGTTTTTTCGTTCTCTTTACGCTGATCCTGATTTGATCCCATCCTTTTCTGCATCCTCCATCTCATCCAACATACTTTTTAAAAGCTATTTTTTACAATTTAATCGTCTTTTTTGACTCTCATGTTCCTTCTCACGTTGACGCAGCGACGCGCTAAGACTTGGTGGGTTCCTCGCTGTCCTCCCGGTCCGTGTCCTCGTCCGGCTTGATGACGATGTGGACAGACCGCTCCCCGCTGCTTCCTTGTTCCTCCGAGTCTGTGGAGAACTTGCCGACACTTTCGCAGGCCTCGTCCTCGGCCGAAGCTCCGATGGGCCGCAGACGCTCGGCGGAGGCCATCTTGGATCCGGCGGTGGAGCTGTCCCTCCTCAGGCTCTCCTTGCTGCTGCTCTCCGAGCTGACTTTCTCTGAAGTGCAGGAGAACAAACGAGAGTTCATGCCGTTGAAGAGCTTCGACCTCCAGCTTAGCAGGAAATGGCTTCAGCTTACCTGACTTGCTGTTGGCTCTGTCTGCGCTGGTCGGCGTGTCTGAGGTCTTCTTGACGGTTGTTTTCGCTCTGGATCGCTCTCGGTTAAAATTCCCTTCCAGGATCCACTGGTGCTGTAAACCCTCGTCAGGAGTCATTCGCTTTGTTGGATCCCAACTAAAAGGTAAACAGAGTTCATGCTCTTCAGGAAAAGTTGAAGAAGACTCAATGCATCAAGTGTTGAAGCTAAAACGTACGCGAGGCAGCGTCGGATGAACTCCAGAAACAGAGGATCAGTCGTCTTCAGGGCGGCTGACAGCTCCTTGGAGTTGGGCCTTCGCTTCTTCCCTTTGCTGTTGGTGATGTTCCTCGGGTTTCCTTTAGAGTCTGCGCCCAACAAACACGAGCAAAAAGTCAAGGCTACTCGTGCACTTTGCAGTAAAAGTGTCCAATATTAAAGATTATGAGGCATCAAGAGAAACCTTCTCACCAAAAAACAGCTTTCGTCGTGAAGCTGACTGAACAAAATCATTTGGAGGCATTCCAAGAACCTGGAAGAGACACGTTTGACGTTTTAGAGCCTCTTTCAAATATTTAACGATCTTCTACAACTCTCGTTTTACCTCCATTATGCAAGCGATCTGCTCCACCTCGCTCTCTCCGGGGAAGAGAGGATAGCCGGTGTGGAGCTCGGCCAGGATGCAGCCCAGACTCCACATGTCGATGGCCATGCTGTAGGGGTGACCCAGGATGACCTCAGGCGAGCGATAGAAGCGACTCTGGATGTAGGTGTACACTGAAACCAGAAGATACAGTTAAAGCCGTGTGTGTTTGGCCCACAGGTGACTCGTCCTTGCCCTACTCCCCCAAGTCACCCTGGTCAGAGATGCATAAAAAAAAGCTTTTTTCCACTTTTTCTATTGTTTTATTTCCATAGCAACCATTTTCATTTTTGGTCGTCTGGGGGTGACGAATGGATCGATGCCATTTTTAGAAGAATCAGCCAAAGTAAATTTTTGCATTTCCTTAGCAACGGAGGGTTTTGGTTAGCCACGCCCACATTCCTTATACGTTTATACCGTATGTTATATTGTTCCGTTCAGTTTGAGTCGGGGATTTATGTGTTACATTTTACAATGTTCTGGTAAAACACACGGAAGCAAAAGGGTTACACCACTTTTGTGAGGTCACCACAATATCGTTCAAAATCTACAACTTTTAAGAAGGTGATGGATTGAAATCCTAAAGGAGTTTACATTTCTCTGAAATACTAAAGGGGATTTTTTTTTAATTCAACATGACGGCCTCTTCCTGAGGTCAAAGGTCGTAGTCCTCAGCTGTTGGTGTGTGTGTGAAATTCTGTGAAAATCACTCGAACAAGTATGTGAGAAAATGTGGAAAATCTCCAAGCTTATGTCCAAGTTCCCACCCTGTTAACGGATACGATTAGTTAAAAACATTTAACGCATTAATATTTATTAACGCTAATGAATTACCCTCTGGGAAACAGTCTTCCGCCAGTTCAGGCTTCCACAGCGTGCATTAATTTCTGATAATGCAAACTTTGTCGCGCATTATCCTGCCTATAACGAGGTCACTCACAAAGTAAATAAATATTCAATCGATGTTTTAGTACTTTATTCTGGTTATTTTTTAGATTTAGATCACTTTTTCACAAAAGGTGGACTATTTGATAGGTAATACGGCCCGTCGTCATGGTAACACGACAGTGTCGCTGAGCCTCGACTGCTGGGACAAAGAAAAGCGATATAGATAGATAGATAGATAGATAGATAGATAGACCTTTATTGTCATTATCACAAGGACAATGAAATTGCAGCAACCGTTTCAGTGCAAGTGGCATAAAAAATACAGAACATAATATAAAATACGATATAAAGTATAAAAAAAAAAAAATGTAGAAAAATATATACAATGAACTGTGCCATATAAGACTATGATGTGCAAAAAAGCGAGCATTTAAATAACCAGATTTACAGATTTACATATGCATATGTACATAGGCAGTATATAAATATATGAACATGTACTGTACAGCATGATGAGCAGTTATCTGTGTGAGTTGGAGTTTAGCATAGATACTGCTTTTGGAAAGAAGCTGTTTTTCAGTCTGTTTGTTTTTGTTTTGATGCCTCTGTAATGCCTTCCAGAGGGCATCAGGGCAAACAAGTCCGAACCGGGGTGTGAACTGTCCTTGATGATGTTTTGAGCTCTGCTGAGGCAGCGTGCCGAGTAGATGTCAGACAGGGTGGGGAGGGGGCATCCAATGATCTTCTGAGCTGTGTCTACCACTCTCTGGAGCCTCTCCTTGTCTGCGATGGTGCAGCTGCCGAACCAAACTGTGATGCAGTATGTGAGCAGGCTCTGGATGGATGACTGGTAGAAGGTCAGCAGCAGGTTGGTGCAGAGGCGGTTCTTCCTGAGGACCCTCAGGAAGTGCAGACGCTGCTGAGCCTTTTTGATGACAGCTGTGATGTTGGCTGTCCAAGAGAGGTCGTCTGAGATGAGGACGCCGAGGAACCTGATGGTGTGGACCCTCTCCACAAGCTCGCCATTGATGTGGAGGGGGGCGGGGTCAGGGCTGTGCTTCCTGAAGTCGATGATGACTTCCCTGGTCTTCTTGGTGTTCAGAGTGAGGTTGTTCTCTGAAGACCAGGTTGCCAGCTTCAGGACCTCCTCCCTGTAGGCAGACTCCTCCCCTCTGGAGATGAGTCCAACCACTGTGGTGTCATCAGCGAATTTTATGATCCGGTTATTGTGGTGGGCTGGACTGCAGTCGTAGGTGTAGAGGCAGTACAGCAGAGGGCTCAGCACACAGCCCTGAGGAGAGCCGATGCTGAGTGTGCAGGTGGAGGAGAGGTGGGGGCCGAGTCTCACAGCCTGTGAGCGGTCTGAGAGGAAGTTGTTGATCCAGTTGCATGTGGGGGGAGGGATGCCAAGAGTGACCAGTTTCTCACAGAGTCTGTCCGGGATTATTGTGTTGAAGGCTGAACTGTAATCCACAAAGAGCATCCGAGCGTAGCTCTGCTGCTGCTCCAGGTGGCTCAGTGTGGAGTGAAGAGCTACAGCGATGGCGTCCTCAGTGGATCTGTTTGCTCGGTATGCAAACTGATGAGGGATATAAATGTCTTTGCAATTCTTCTCATACTGTTGATGTGTTTTGTGCTCAAAATTGACATTTCTAAGTTAACACTTGATTAATTTAAACATTTCAGACAGTAAAAATGAAGGGAAACATTTTTAATCTGGCCTGTTTTTGTACAAAAGCTGCATATTGTTGTATAAAATTCACCTCGATTAATTGTGATTAATCACTGATCAAAAGTGATATTTTTGAATCAATTGACAGCCTTAATTAAAAATAAATGTTCTAAATTTACAGTCTCGTGTATAAATTTCCTTTTGTGATTATTCGCAGATAAGTCGTCGAAAATATAACTAAAAAATAAAAATTAATCGCGATTATTTAGAATTAATTTTCCCCTAATTTTTTTTAATCGAATCCTAGTTAGAATCAATGTTTTGTTTGAAGGCCTAGCCTTATAAAATATACTAACACACTTCCTTAAGGCTTAAAGAATAAAATATAAAATAAAGATTTCAGCTCGTTCAAGACATTACTGCTTGTGTTTTTGGTATCTATAAACTTTAGTTTTTGAAATATTGAGCAAAATATGCCCCATAGGAAGTAAAGTCTTCAAATGTCAAAATTTTAAGTAGATTAGCAACAAGCCTTAAACTATATTCATCGGCTATGTTTTCATTTTTTATAGTTATTTTCAAGAATATTGAGTTTATTTAATATTTTAGCAACATGCTAACGTTTTTGACTCATTTAATTTACTGAGGAATTTTCGGCTATTTTGGAGTTTAACAAACATTTTTGGCTAATTTGTTTTATGCTAACTTAGAGTTTAGCTTCTATTTTAGCAACAGGCAAATGTTTTTTAACAATTTAATTTACGGAGAAATGTTTTGATTATTTTGAAGTCTAGCTAGTATTTAAGAATGTGTTAGCTTTTTGGCTAATTTGAAATCAAGGTTTTTTAGACTAATTTAGAGTTTTGCTAATATTTTAGCAACACACTAAATGTTTTTGCATAATTGTCATGTATTAGGATTTTTTAAGCATTTTTACAAGACATTTTTCTGAAATGTAGGTAAACTTCAGTGCTCTTTCAAAGATCTTTAATGAAATTTCCAGTCTTTTAGCACACTTAATAAGAAAACGACTTTTGCATTTTCAGCAATTAAAGTAAATTGCATCACCATTTTCAGCAAAAAGCTTCAGCATCTTCAGTGACTACTTTCAGCACCATCATTACTGCAGGTAATGCAACTTCTCTACTTTGGCCAAAACTGTTTTACTTTGGTGCATCTCTACTGCGGCCAGCATTAAAATCCCAAGATTTCAGATGTACGTGGATAGAACTGGAATTGGCATCTTATTAACGAACGAAATACCTCTTTGTTGTTCGTAGCAACTTGACCCAAAGTCGACCACTTTGATGTTCCCCGGCCCTCTTTGAGACAGAAGGATGTTCTCCTGAACAGAACGAGGAACAAAGACATTTCACTCGCAGCCAAGCAGTGCAGTACTCTGACAGTCCACAGGGTGGAGCTAAATCCAAATCATTGATTTTAAAGCCGGCCTTTCAGCCAAAGGTGTGTCCAGTATCAAGTTTTGATGACTTCTGCTGGGCTCTGGGCAGAGGAAGAGGTCCGTACCGGCTTCAGGTCGCAGTGGATGATCTTCTCCTTGTGCAGCATCTGCAGACACCTCAGGAGAGCGTGGGCGAAGCGGCGGATGAGCGCCAGGCTGAAGCCCTGGAAGTTGTTTTTTTTTATCAGCTCGTACAAGTTCACCCTGTCAAACGGAACAAAGGACATGTGTGATTATTTTGGACACTGATATGACACTTCCAAGCTGAATTTACTCCTTCTTCCCGGTTACAACAATAATTAATTATCCTGCCAGGCCTCTCGACAGCCGTGATGAAGCGTCCGCTGACCCGCATGCTTGGCAGTGGCGATTGTGCTGACATTCACAGCCATGCAAATGCACAGAGTGTATTCTCCTGCTATTTCTTGCTTCCTCTGATGAGCATAAACTTCTTTGGAGGGTTGTAACTGGATCTTTCACACCATGAAGCAAGACGAAGTAAGAGATAGGGCCCAGATCGAGGTCTTAGCCGAAGGATTCAGTGACGGTAATGCTAGACAAGGTGCCAGTCCAAGACGCCTCCTAAAGGTCATGGAGCCGGAACGATCCACAACACTTTGTCCAGTTGAAGATATTTCTGGTGTTTTATGCCTAAACCAGAACCTGCGGCTCCAGATCCTCATGAGGCTCTTTTATCTCTTCGTGGTCAAACAGAAAATAAGTCATGGAGACTGCTGAGGAGACATGAGAGTCAGCAGCTCCTCTAACCAAAACTACCTCAAGAAAACAAATAAACTAAGACTACCAAACCCCAAACTAAAATAACAAAACCCAGCAGCGTAAGACTGCTGAGGACGAAGAGGAGAAAAGAACAGAAAAAAGAAAATAGCATTTTTAAAAGTAATTAGCATTTATTGAATTTAGATTAGTTACATTTACAAACTGATGTCTGAGGTTCACATAGATGATAAACTCTGAAGGTTTTTACATCCTGTTGACCTGAAGATGTCTGGTTTGATCAACTCTACCTCCAGAATGAACAGATTTATATGGAAAACTTTGGTAAAAAGTTTGATCTTTTATGAGTTAAAAGCACATTTTATCTCATGCTGCACAACATTAGTTACTAGATAAACTGAGATGATCCTTTTTATCACAGAGTGTCTTATTTTGAAAATAAGTAGGGCTGTAAACAAGTTAAAGCGCGAGATTAATCAAAAACATGTTAAGATTTATTAACTCAAATTAATCAAAGAAGCAATCCTTCGCTTTAACCCGGCGGTTCAGGCTTCCATGTGTGCGTTAAAACTCTTCGTCGGGTGTTACCCACTTATATCACGGTCACTTACAAAAGAAATAAATATTCAATCAGTTTTTAGTGCTTTATTCTTGCTTTTTTTGGTTTATATCACTTAATCTACTTGATCCATTGTCCGGTGCCATATTGTACAAATAAATTTTACCTGGTAAAAAAATTGGGATTAATTGGGATTAATCGCAACAACAAAAGGGCGATTAATCAGAATTTTTTTTAATTGATCGACAACAAATAAATGTTGTAAATGTAGAGTTTTGTGTGATTTCATATTGTGATTATTCGCAGATAATAAGTGGTCGGCAAATACTGTAAATAAAAAAGTGTTTGCGATTAATTGTGATTAATTTTTTCCAGGTTTGCGATTAATTTATTTTTTTTAATTGATTCTTGAGCCTAAAAATAAGTTGTCTGTCAAATGTAAAAAAAAAAAAAAATTTGAGAGATTTTTTTTATATTTTTGCTTTTGTTTGTGACAAAAATAAAAATAATTCATATTTATTAATAAAAAAAAAGGTCATGAATGCAAATCCAAGTTTCTTAAAGGCTAAATAAGACTCAGTTTGGATCAGAAGAAAACTGTTGTTTTGCCGAGCCGTCCTGAACGGATAAAGACGGAGCTCCTCAACAGATGAGTGCAGTTATATGGGGCTGGTTGTACCAACCATCTAGAAAAAGGTCACATTTTATAGAGTCGATTGTTCCCACACTGACCCCAGAAGCTCAAAGGAGATGCAGAGATGATTCCTGAAGTAGAAGTACTCCTTCATGTGGATGACGTTGTGCAGATTGTCTTTGTCTTTCTTCTTTATGACCTCCAAGATCTTCAGTTCCACAAGAGCTTGGTGGTGAAACCTGCACGAACAGCCAAGAAGAAAAGGTTTCTAAAAGCATTTGTTTGTCCTCTCCACAGCATGAAGTGTTTATTGCATGATTACTAAAGCCCGCCGGCTCCTGCGTTTTAATTATTCCTCAGCGATCCTCGCTGCAGCTAAAGAACACCGCCGGCTCGGACTTCTATCGGGCTAAATCTGGTGTCAACAAACTGGCCGACTCTTAAAGGTAAAGTGATCACAGTGTGCGCATGTAGGGAAGAAAACTCACAACATGCAATCGGATCTCTGACAAATGCCAACAATTTACCTCTCGTGATTAAGAAGCTTGTTTGGAATGTTTTAATCATTACATAACAGGTTTTAGGGAAATAAATGATCAAAGTAAAGCAAAAAAAGGAAACATTTGCTTCACCTTTTCTTATTGCGAATCATCTTGATGGCTACGAGTTCGTTGGTCTTGTGGTCCAAACACTTTAGGACCTGGCCGAAGGAACCTTTCCCGATGACCTCCAGAACCTCAAACCTGTAGGCGATGTGGTCGTGCAGCACCTGGAGGACGACAGGAGGAACAGCGTCAGCGTCTGGACGGCCTCCTGGTCATTCTCTGGAGTCTCCAGGCGGATGTGTTCATGTTTCTCTGGGATTGATCCAGAGTGTTTAGGACAGGCTCCAGCAACCGGTCAGGTTTGGAAAATCTATCATTAAGTTTATAAAGTGATATAAATGGACTAAAATAAAAATAACACACTAATCTCACAGTCGATCATACCCAGCATCCTCCACGGTTACAGAGCTATCTGTCCTCAGCTTTGGTCTAATTTAGAGCCGACTCCTGATCCAACAGTTTGTCTTCGGCAGCCTTCAAGCACTGACACACGTGTTAATGCGGGGGGTTTGCACTTGACCTCTTGTGTGTACAGTTTAACCCTCTTTGTTTAAGAGCGTCTGTTGTATAGGGATGACTGAAGGCATCCAAAATATTAGTCACATGAGTATTTTAAACTAAACTTAAAATGTCTTAGTTAATATCTGACACGGGTTTGACAACATCAGTGTTTTATCATTTTTTATTGGTTTTAATGCTTAAAACAAATCAAATTTTGTAATGGAATATAGTTTATGCCTTCCTGAATGCTGTGAATGATCTTTGAGCATTTACCCTGATGTAACTCCCGTGCTCGTCGTCGTATCCCGAGTTCTGCGGCGCTCCCTGAGAACCCTCGATTTTCTGGGAGCCCAGACCCAGAAACCAGACCTCCGCGTAGTCGTTGATTTCCTCCTGCTCGAACTCCGTCAGACGCTCCTGGAAGCTGTTCAAAGCCTCTGCAACAGGAAGTGATGGATAGAAAACGTCAGTGTGACATTGAAGGGACTCCTGCTGAGCGTCATCGAGCTGAAGTTAGCTTCTGATTCACAGCTCCGGACTCGCGAGTATTTTGCTCTCAGCTCAAACCTGGATTCAATGATCCTTTGAGAGTAAAGAATACGCTAAACACAGTTTCTGATTTGTGGAAGCTTTGTTTGATTTGTGAAATTTGGTTTGAGCCGTCTGGGTGCAACAGTTTTTGTGATGGTCCAAGTGTGAAAAATACAGTGAAACGTTTTGGTGCTCTCGCAAATCGGAAGCAGAGAATCAGAAACTAACTTCAGCGTTTTATCATCTTCTGATGTCAGCATGTTTGGTGTGAAAAGATGTTGTAAACCTTATGTCACAGGATGAACTGGATAAACATTTATTGAACACACTAATACTCAATTCTTAAAACTTTAAAAATGTAACTTTTAATATAATTATAAACTAGATATATATCATTATCTGCAATAATGCTAGTTTGAAAACTGTAAGCTGAATGTGGAAACTGAAAACGCTGAAGCTGATAACCAGCTAAAACATTAGATAAATGCCAAATTAGCCTAAAAAACAAACAACTTCAAAATATATCTTTAAAAAAGCCTAAATTAGCCAAAACTGCTAGCATGTAGCTGAAATATTAGCTAAACACCAAAACAACCTAAAAATTCTTAGTAAATGCCAAAATATTCCAAAAAACTATCAGAATGACAATTTTTAAAACTTTAAAACCGTAACTTTTTAACATAATTCTGAATAATAAAAATGCAGGAATATTATTCCAGAATAAATCAACTTAAAATAACTTTCAATATTTTATTCTCCATAAATATATATTTTGTCAAAATCATACAAGTTAGAAATTAGCTCAAGATAACATCGGGTCATTAATAACAATACAATAAAATAATCTGGAGGGCCGGATAGAATTACCCAGAGGGCCGGATCCGGCCCCCGGGCCTTGACTTTGACACATGTTGTAAACGTTTCCGGGTTGGACGAACCTGAGGGCGACATGGGTAACCTTTGGCCCTCGCAGGCCTTCTCCTTCTCCGTCTTGTTGCTAAAGCTCTTGGTGTTGCGTGCGGCGGGCGCCCTGTCGATGGCTGCTCCGAAGCGCATGGCGAACTGCTGAGCCGGCTTCAGCCGCTCTTCCTGCTGAGCACAGACACATCAGCCGAGACAGTAATTACAGAGCGGCTGTAATCCACTGCCAGGCCGCTCTCGGCGCTGACTGAGCCTCACCGAGTGGGACTGGTAGTTGTTCTGACCCCCTTTGGTGCCGATTTGGGGCAGGATGTTGTCGGACTGCTGCTGCTGGTTTTTGGCATTGCTGACCACCAGCTGGACCACCGGAGGCTCCAGCTGCGGCAGCGTCCCCCGACTGGAGCCGAACTTCTGCAAACGAGACTGAAGATGGATAACACTTCAATATTTGTGTTTTTACAGCCGTCAAGTTCAGCTTTACAGGCATCATCTCTGCCGCCAGCGTCTCGGATAACCGGGACCTCCAGCAGGCGGCAGCTGGAATTACGGATCTGGCTGAGAGTAAAACGGGGACAAAGCCCCACCAGGCTGAGCTCTGACAGAGCCTGTCGCTGCCGGCTTTGTGGGGGAGACGCAGGTTTTTCTCCGCCTGTTCTCGGAGCACGATTACATGTGTTGCAGCCCCGCGAGGCTCAAACCTGGCAGTGATGGGCAAAATTAGATCCGCCAACTTGTTAGTTGGATCTGTGTTTGTGCTTCTGTTGTGCGCAGAAAACAAATATATTCCTGATAGATTTACAGGAGACTTTTCAAGCCCCGAAACACATTTTACATGTGAATTATTGATGGATTTGCCTCAGGAAAGCGTATTTATGTTTGAAAAAATTGGGATTTTTGGATGTATGCGTGCAGAGCTGCTGCAGGATCTTCCAACCCAGTCGTGACGCATAGAGATGGAGCTAAATATAGTCGGGAGCACCTGCCACAACAGGCAGGAAGCAAACACAGTAACAAGTCTGAAAATAACCCGTTTTAATAAAAAAGCTGTTGAATTCATGTAAACTAATGAGTTTGCATCAATGTGTTTGACGTAAGCCGTGAATCTATGGAGCTAATTTAGAGCCATAAATATTTGAGACCCAAATAAAACATTTTGAAAAAAATATTGGTGTTTGGCCAAAAAAATGGAAAATATCCAAACTTTTTGCTATTTTTTAAAAATAAATGTAATTATTTTCAGCTTCAAATGTTCTGTTTTTTAGGTTTCAACATTTCATGGATGTTTTCTTCGCCTGTATTTGAACGGGCTGGAACGGCGTTTTTTGATCGATTTTTGATTGGTCCTTCGTGTTAGCCCCGCCCCAATTCGCCACAATGGCGCCAAAAGTTTTGAAACTAAAATTTTCTGATCCAAAAACAAAAGAGTTGAAACTGAAAAAAAAAGTTTTGAAATGGAGATTGTGAGTTTTGAAACCTAAAAAATGGAGCATTTGAAGCTGAAAATAATTAAGTTCATTTAAGAATTGCAAAACTTTTTAGATATTTAATTTTTTTTGGCCAAATACTAATATTTTATTTTCAATTTGTTTCAATTAAATAAAAAAAATATTGGCCTCAAAATAGCTCCATAATTATCACAGTTCTCAGTCAGTGAACGCACCGGGACTGAAGTTACCACCCTCATCGATTTTGATTGGTCCTTCGTGTTAGCCCCGCCCCAATACGCCACATCAGGGCCAAAAGTTTTTAAACTGAAATTTTCAGATTCGAAAACGAAAAAAGAGTTGAAAGTGAAGAAAAAAGTATAGAGATTGAAATTTTGAGTCTTGAAACTTTAAAAACGTAACATTTAAAGCTGAAAATAATTAGGTTTATTTTAAAATTGCAGAAGCGTTGGAACATTTTACATTTTTTTTTGTTTTATTTGGGTTTCAAATATTTATGGCCCTGATTTAGCTCCGTATGCATCCACACATCCATCTTCTGTGGAAATGCACTAAAACCAGCTGAAAATGATCCATCAGATTTTTCTTGGATTAGTAGTAAAAATGTGAGTTTTTCCGTAAGGAAAACGGGACGGAGAGCCTTGAAGAGGCGACGTTTGGGTCTGGGCTGACCTGTGAGCAGGGCTGGGCGGTCCCGAAGCGGCTGCCCTCGGCCGGGAGTCTGTGCGGGTGAGGGAACGCCTCCGTTCGTGACGTCTGTGGGAGGAATGCGAGTGATTCATTAAAAAGCTCCACAATTTTAGAAGAAACTTCCCTTTTATTTCCTCTTCAACCATCCATAAAAATCTCTCAGGACAGATGATATAACTCAAGTCCGATTTAGGGATTTATTAAGCAAAAACCAGCAGATAACAGGAGCTTGTTGCCGCCTGGTTTCTTCAGCCTCAGATTTAAAATAAAATAATTATTTGTGATCCCAAAATAGATCAATTCTGCAAAAACCCAGCAACAGAGATCCTCTTTCCTCCATAACTTTGAGTATTCTACCTGCTTGTTGTTCCTCACGTGTCCGGAGACCTTCCGTTTGGGTTTAGAGGAGTGAACGAACCACATTTGGGATGATTCCGGACAAATGGAATCAAGCCGGCGAACACGTGTGTTAATAATCAGCAGGTGAGCTGTGGGTGACACCATATGGGGGAAAAGCTTATAAACTCCCTCGCTCAGCAGAGGCTGATCAGGATGAGTGGAGCGACGGGAAGCGACTTCCTAATCATATCTCCATCCAACCTCTCCTTAGGGCTCGTCTTGCATCGGAGCCGGTTCCTTTGTGTTTCTATTCAAACCCTGGATGCAACACTTCCATCCCATTAAAGTATATATTCCTCTTTGAGTCGGTGAAACCGCATGTAACCCGACGAGGTCACGTGGTCGTGTTTCATGTCAGCAGGAGCCATGTAGGTCAAGCTGATGCGTTTTCTCTTTTCTGCACATGAAGCCAAAAGAAAACAAAGAAAAGGTGCAAAAGTCTGTTGTGTGATTCAGCTTTTCAACTAAACTTCTAAAATCCAACAAATGGAATAGATCAGAGTAAAACAGCCATCTGAGCTCGTTTCTTCTGATCAAAACAGAAGGAGCCGCATTCTCACTTTAGTCTTCAAGAAATGTGGATTTGCATTCATGACCTTTTTTTTTTTAATAATAAATATGAATTTTTTGGCACTAACAAAAGTTGGAGATAGCGTTGAGCAAACAAGATGTCCACAGGATGTAAAAACTTACATAGTATTTCATACATTTAGCTAATCTAAATTAAATACATGCTAATTAAGTAATCCGTACTTTAAAAAATTCTTTTTTATTTGCTCTTTTTCCCTCTGTCCTCAGCAGTCTCACACTGCTGGGTTTTGTTATTTTAGTTTGGGTTTGGTAGTCTTAGTTTGCAGCTTTGTTTATTTGTTTTCTTTAGGTAGGAGCTGCTGACTCAGGCGGTCGACTCATCTAATGTTTGTCCGAGGAGCCGCTATGGAGAGCTGAGAGAGCCACATGTGGGTCTGGAGCTGCAGGTTGCAGACGGAAAAGCAAACAACATCCTCATGCTGGACATTCCCGGTTGGATCTCGGATGATCCTCGCTAACGCGTGAGAGCGGCGTTTGCTCCTGTGGGGTCACTTGGTCAGAAGGTCAAACCACAGCAGTAACATTAAAAGTCAAGGAAACATCAACAAGCTGTAAACAGTGTTGTCCGACCCTCTCCGTTCCAGGATTCACTTCCAATTTTGAGGCTCCATTCCCCCATTTTTGCTGCACTCTCCAAGTTCTGTAATCCAACACTCTGAAGGTAATCGCCAATTAATCCGTGTGATCAACAAGAGCATATCAGTAAAAAAGTCATTAAGATCCAAAAACAGCGAGAGTTAAAAATACCAGTTTCCATGTAGGGAGTGAAAAATACACCAGAACACATATAGACTTTCAGAATCTGTCAGCGCAACCAACTCGGAAGTAAGTGGGCGAAACAACGACTGAAATAGAAATGGATCAGATTTTTCATCAGAACTGGGCTGGAGCACCTTTGGAAGGGAACAACATTTCAAAATAAAAGCTTACATGAGCCCACTAATGTTGATAAAAATCCCAAAAAGTAAAATTATTCTGTAAATTAACTCATTGCATAGAAAATAACAGAATAACAAACCAAAGACAAACGGATTTTTGGCAAACGCGTTAATCATTTTAACCTAATGTTTCCTCACCTTGTTATTTATTTCTGGCAACATCCTCAGACAGTTTTAGGAATCCAAACTTGGAGAAATTATAAAATCCAAATCATTTTAATCCAGATCTGCAGGTCCAGCCGCGAAACCGAAGCAGAATTTCCTCGAGTTCGACTTCGTGAGGAACACTGAGTAAAATCCCGATGACTGATGAGATCCCCCTCCCAAAGCAGCTGCACTCCCGGTTTTACGCACGCGGGTTGGAGGCGCTGTCGTCAGAGAGGAGATTAGCGCGCCAGACAAGCTGTTGAGGGTCCGTGCGCCTTGACGCGCCTTGACGCGCCGCGCCGGGGCGCAGAAGGAGCCACCTGTTCACGGTTCTGCCGCTGACAGCTGGGGAGATCCCGATTTAGGCCCGCTTATTGTCTGCTCGCGGGGTTATCCGCGCCTTCCAACACCGACGCGACAAAGAGCGAGGAAGGAGGAGGGGGGGTCCCACACCGACGCGCGCCCTGACCGCTCTGCGTGCGTGAGCGCGCTGGAGAGAGGAGCGCGCGGACTGCTCGGCCCTCCCAGAGTCTCATGTGGTCTGACCAGCCCACAGCATCTGATCCAGCATCTGATCCAGCATCTGATCCAGGGGTCTGCAACCTGCGGCTCCGGAAAACTGCTATTGACTCAAATAAATAATCTAGTTTTGCCATTTTTGTTTATATTTTTAATAGTACTGTGAACATTAACGCGCGATTAATCAACCCGAATTAATGCGTTAATATTAATTTAAGCAACTTAATTGCACCTGCGGACCTCTGTCCTTTGCTTAGCTGAATTAGGCATCCATGGTGGGCGTTAAAACACTTCGTCATCATATAAGGGTTATTTACAGAAGAAATAAATATGAAATATATAAATATGCAATCGGTTTTAGTCCTTTCATCTTGTTGGTTTTTCTGTTTAGATCACTTTTCCACAAAAAGCGGACTGTGTGATCCATGGTGATCTTACTGTTGATGTGCTTTGCAAACACAAATTACAATTCTGGGTTAAAATATTTTTACGATTTATCACAATACATTTTTTCCCCAAGTTTGCAATTAATAAGTAATTTTTTTTAATCGATTCCCGGCCCTAATTTTTAATATGTCAAACCACAAACAAAATAAAGGTTAACCTGGGTTACGCAAATGTTTGAAGAAATTTTGTAGAAATGTTCTTTAAATGTGTATTCTCCTCGTAAATGTAGTCAAATAAAAGTTATATTTTGGTAAATTACATTAAAGTTTTGAAAAAACAGTTTAAAACAATAAAGCTGCGAGCGGCGTTGGATGGCCCGCTGTCGCTGCCCACATCTATGCACCAACGCCGCCCTCGCTGCCTGACCTTTGACCTGAGCTCACTTGATTAGCTGCCACTATTTACCCCGAATCCCCTCTTCTCTTTCTGTATAGATGGTCTGAAATTTATGTGGGAAATTGATGTAAAAAATATCTTTTCAAAATGGCGGCTTTCCTGTTGGTGTTTGCCTGATGCCACCGAATTGATTGATATTAGTTTAATAAGAATGGGCAATAAATTAATTATGAGCTAAACTACCTACAAATCCCCCAAAAACTTTAATAGATGCTAAATTAGCCAAAAAGTTAGCTCATTGCTTACAAACTAGCTAAACTTCAAAATAGAAGAAAATTTCTCGATAAAAAAAATTGCTTAAAATGTTAGCATGATGCTCAAATATTAGCTAAACTCTAAATTAGCTTAGATGACAAATTCGCCAAAAAATGTTAGCATGTTGCTAAAATAGAAGCTAAACTGCAAAATAACCCAAAATTCTACAGTAAAACAAATTAGCTACAAATGTAAACATTATGCTAAAATATTAGGTCAACTCTAAATTAGCCTTAAAAAAATAGGTAGATGACTAATTAGCCAAAATTGTTAGTATGTTGCTAAAATAGAAGCTAAACTCCAAATTAACCTACAAAACCCCAGTAGATAACATGTTAGCAAAAAAATGTTAGCATGTTTCTAACATATTAGCTAAACTCCAAAATAGCCTAAAATTACTCAGTAAAACAAATCAGCTAAAAACGTTAGCATGATGCTAAAATATTAGCTAAACTCTAAATTTGCCCAAAAACCCCAGCAGATGACAAATTGACCAAAAACGTTAGCATGTGGCTAAAATATTAGCTAAACTCCAAAATAGCCTAAAATTCCTCTGTAAACTAAATTAGTCAAAAATGTTAGCATGTTGCTAAAATATTAGCTAAAATCCAAATTTGCCTTTAAACTCAGTAGATACCAAAGTAGCTAATAAAGCTAGCACATTGCTTAAATACTAGTTAAACTGCAAAATAACCTAAAAATACTCAGTAAACTAAATTAGTCAAAAACATTAGCCTGTTGCTAAAATATTGCTAAGCTCAATTTTTTAAAAATTACTCTAAAAGATCTAAACGCAGCCCATTAAAGGCTCGTTGTTAATCTACTTCAAACACTGAATTTTAAGACTGTCTAATTTATTTCTTATGGAGCATATTATGCTCAATATTTCAAAAACTATGAAGTTTATAAATACCAAAAATATAAGCAGTGAAGTTCTGAACGAGCTGAACGTTTTGATACTAAGATTACTGAAACCTCTGAAGTGTGGTTGAGTTTTTAAGTGCCGAAAAACATCCGGAAAGCAGCAGGAGAATCACTATAGTGTGAATGCTGACTGTTGCAATCCATTTATTGTAATATTTCAACTCTACATTTCATATATAATTTTTAATGATCACAAAAACAAAAATATTGCGTATTTTCTAAACAATAACATGGACCTTCCTGGCTCTCGTTGGTTCTGGTCTGTAAGAAACTGGTCCAAATGGCTCTTTGAGTGTTAAAGGTTACGGACCTCTCATCTGATCCAACACAGTAAACGGATTCTGGAACACTCCGCTTTCAAGCAAACCTAAAAGCAACTTTTAATTTTTCTGGAACCAGAACCGACATTCGGTTCTTCCAATTCCTAACGAAGCCCGTTTCTCTCCAGTGACTAATCTGAAGGAGGAGCAACAGCCCAGTGAGGATGACCAGCTCAGAACAACAAGTACAGCAGATGAATAGAATATGACAGTGTGGTTATGCAACAGCACAACAACACTCTGACCACCTTGGAAATAAGCCTCAGCTTTAGGGATGAGCATCTTCAGAGGAAGATTATTAAACACTCAGCAGACGTCTATGGGAACGTGCTCCTCCTCATAACCTGGTTTCATGAAGAACCAAAGTAAAACATCTCAGCTGAAGAAGGGAGGGTCTCTGTGTCTTTGGAGGTCATTTAAGACCCATTTGAAGGAGCAGAGAGTGGGAGATGGAGCTCACTATTGTTCTAGATCTTAACGAGAGGGTAATCATTTTCTGAGATGTTCTTAGATCCTCGTGGAGGATTTCTGGCTTTCTTAAAGTTCTCCTAAATCCCTTCCATACAAGCAGAGATCTGATTTTAATTGAGACATTGCTGCAACTTGAATCTTTTTCTTTATTGCTCTTCTACAGGCTTTACTGTTAATTTTAGGAGGAGTTCATGGCAGATTTTAGGCAGTTACTCAAACCCAAACCATCAAGACACCACCACCATGCTTAACACTAACAGCGAGGCATTTTTTTAAAATACATTTTTGTGCTTCAACTTCTGGCTTCTTTTTTAAAGAAACCATGTAAAGCAGATGTTTTTTTTCTGTTAGTAGCACTTTGAACCCTTATTATAAATAATTGTAGCATTAATCATCAGCTCCAAACATCTTTTGAGCTGTTTTAAAGCATTCCCAGCAGTATTTTAATCATGATTATGCTGTTTTCTAGATAGTTTCTACAGAGCAGAAAACTTTATTTGCCTCTGAGTTGTGGGGAGGACAGATGGTGCAGAGGCAAATCCGCACCCCTTTCCCCGACCGGTAGCTGAGAGCTCTCTGTTTACAGCTTACTGTCCCTCAGACTCCAAATGTTACAAAAATGGCGAGCGATATTTGAGCTATCCAGCCGTACCGTTTTGAAGTATTGAAGGAAAACAAAGACGTTTATGGATCTAAGTGTCTGCTGGTGGATGCATCAGAATGGGGCGGAGCAAGAAAGCTTGTAGCCCCGCCCAGTGTATTTTCTATGTCACGAATACGATATTTTACCCTTTTTCTCCTCAGCAGTCTTACACTGCTGGGTTTTGTTATTTTAGTTTGGGGTTTGGTAGTCTTAGTTTGCAGGCTTTGTTTGTTTGTTTTCTTTAGAGGGAGCTGTTGACTCCGACGGTCAGCAGTCTCCCCGACTTATTTTATATTTGGATAAGGTTCCAATCCAAAGCACTAATTATTTGATTATTTTTTTTCATTTCAGAACACATAACTTCCTTTGTTTAATAAACGGTGTTCCTTTTAATCTCATTGGTGTCCAGTTTTAGTTATTGTCCGCTTTCGTATTTTTCCCCGTAGACTCGGAGCAGGTTTGCCCATAAGGGACGTAACATAATTGTCTTTTTCTTTTTCACCTTTTTTTCTGTTCTCAATTCAATATTGTTTGTTGTTGTTTAATTGGAAAGCTAATAAAAATAAAGGTAAAAAATATTGAACTTTAATTTTTAGCTTAATTTTCTTTATATTTGTCCTCCATCATCAGAAAAAAGCCACAAAAAGATGTTAGAAACACCAAAAACGTAATCAGTGGCTCATTAAAATAAATAAGAGGAAGTAAGGACTGAATGACCTTCAGGTGAAAATGGTTCATTTTTCTTCTGCAGGAAAACATTATCGTGACGAACGTCTTTTAAGGCCACTGAAGCCTTTCCCAGATTGTTCAACAACAACAAATCTAAGTTCTCTGCTGATATCTTCTCCTGTTGCGTCACTGCAGCTGTGAATGCTGGAGAACACAAAGCCAAAAAGATCTCCTTCACAAAAGCGATGACTCATTCTGATGACTCTTTCCTTGAGAGAGAAAAATATTTATATTTAAACTAAAATGTTATTTTTTCTACAAGGATGTAGAATGAGATGCATAAATGTTTCTCTGGACAAACACAAAACAATAAACTAGATATATAGCATTCCCTGCAATAATGCTAGTGTGAATGCTGGAAGCTGAAAGTAGTCACTGAAGATCATTGAAGCTTGTTGCTGAAAATGGTGACATGATTTACTTTAATTTCTGAAGGGAGTTGCTGAAAATGCAAAAGCTATTTGCAAAATGTTAAATTTGCTAAAACGCTGGAAATTTTGAAAGAGTGCAGACATTTCTGAAAAAAATGTTGTAAAATTGCTTAAAAATCCCTAATACAAAAATATTTAGTGTGTTGCTTAAATATGAGCTAAACTCCAAAATATCCTTAAGTTCCTCGGTAAACTAAATTAGCCCAAAAACGTTAGCATGTTGCTAAAATAGAAGCTAAACTCTAAGTTAGCCTAAAAAATCTCAGTAGATATCAAATTAGCCCAAAAAGTTGTCATGTTGCTAAAACACTAGCTAAACTCTAAATTATCATAAAAACCTCAGTAGATGCCCAATTAGCCATAAAAGCTAGCAGATTGCTTGAATACTAGCTAAACTCCAAAATAGCCTAAAGTCCTCAGTAAACTAAATTAGCCAAAAACGTTAGCATATTGCTAAAATAGAAGCTAAACTCTAAATTAGCCTATAAAAACCTCAGAAGATAACAAATCATCCCAGTCCGTTATAATTTTTCTAAAATATTATCTAAACTCCAACTTATCTTAAAAAAAAACCTTAATAGATGCCAAATTAGCCAAATAAGCTAGCACATAGCTTGACTACTAGTTAATTCTAAAATAGTCTAAAATTCCTCAGTAAACTAAATTAGTCAAAAACGTTAGCATGTTGCTAAATTATAAGCTAGACTCTATTTAAAAAAAATACTGTATAAGATGAAAACATAGTCCATGAATATATTTAAAGGCTTGTTACTAATCTACTTAAACTTTGAAATTAATTTCTTAGGGGCATATTTTGCTTAATATTTAAAAAAAATAAAGTTCATGAATACCAAAAATACAATCAGTAATGTCTTGAGCCGAACGTTTTGATACCAAAGATTAACATGCTGACAGTGTGGCTGAGTTTAACGCGCTGAGAAACATACGGAGAGAAGCAGGAGAATCCCTGTTGGAGGTGAAGTGAACGCAGGAACTGCCTTCCAGCAAATAGTAGCAGCTCAGTGGAGCAGAAACGATTGTCCATAAGTAACTGTTAAACTGCACAGCTCACCTGGGGGGTCATTATGTTGTGTTTTTGTCACTCAGGTGTTGAAGCCGAACCCCTCACCATGACAACCACGATGGCAGTGGCTAAAACAACAACAAACCGGATAATAAAAGTAAAAATATTTAAAGGTGGACCTGGAGTTGTACCTCGGGTTGGACCCTCCTGCTCCGTCTCCAGCAGCACCCCCGGAGGAGGCTAAACCCACAGCAGGTTGAAGAGGTCCCGTCTTCCCACATAGCACGTCTGCCCCATGCTGTCACATCCACAGCACTTCCACCTCGAGACACTTCCTCCAGGAAGAAAAGGCTTCCAGGTTTTCAGTTTGGACCTCCAAACATCACTCCATTTTTAGCTTTCCTTCTGTGTTAAGTTCTCCAAGTTCTTCTCGGTCTTTATTTTAGCCTCTCTCTGCTCCACCCTGACGGTTTCCTTCTGTTTCTCTGCTCCAGAACGGAACAGATAGATGATGCTGTTGCTCTCATCAAATCATACAAGTGGTGCTCAGGTGGGACTCATCTGTGGACCCATCCTGAGCTGGAGACAGAGCAGCGGGGGCCTGGCTCTTGGTTTCCTGTCAAAGATGCTTCTGGAGGGACAGGTGCTGTAGATAAACATCCCGCCGCGCTCCCAGGTGGGCTCTTCACAGGACCGAGGAAGCCAGACGAGCAGGAGGCGCAGCACTAATGGGCCTCCCATGTGGCTCCACAGACTTTCCTCCGGCTTCACACTTGCCACTGTATCCTGGAGACATCGCCAGGGGATGTGGAACCCCCACCTCCCCTCCCATCTCTCGTGCTTTACACAGCCACAGCCGGCTGAGGGAAGCTTCAGTCTTGCTGACGATTGGCTGCCCCCCCTCCCCGACTTTCCCCTTTTCTGCACACAGCAGCAGAAAAAAAGTTGATTTACAACATAAAACTTTATTTGTTCATGACGAAATATTTCAGTTGAAGTTTCTCTCTGATCGTCTTTTGATCTGTTTTCAAAGCGACCAGAGTAGATCTGGGATGATAAAATCGATCTGAATCAATTTAAGCTAAATAGATCAATAATCGAACCATAAAAGTAGAAATCGATAAAAGTTGTGACGCTAAAGTCTGCTAGCTTGATGAATAGAAATCAAATCGATCCAGGCTCTGGTGAATCACATCGAACCGATTTTGGAAATTGTTGGTGATACCCAGCCCAAGTTCAGAGGTCTCTTAAATTGGACGTTTTTAGCCAAATAAAAAAAAAATTGTTTTTTTCTGAGAGTTTTTTCTGCAGAGTGGAAGTAGTTCATAAGAAATTTGCCTTGTAGT
This sequence comes from Oryzias melastigma, assembly GCF_002922805.2. Classification (NCBI taxonomy): domain Eukaryota; kingdom Metazoa; phylum Chordata; class Actinopteri; order Beloniformes; family Adrianichthyidae; genus Oryzias; species Oryzias melastigma. Next base: position 32,013,477 of record NC_050517.1, on the reverse strand, counting down.
TGTGGGCGGGACTGTTTACGTTCTCTCCCACTAGCTTACAGCCCCCCACAACACCCAACCTAACATTACCGGTGCAACAAAAATGGGGAGCAATATTGGAGCAATCCCACTTCTGACACCAATATGTCAGATGAACGAACCACAATCCACACGGAGTCAAGATCTCCTTCCTTTTATGTCGTTCTTTAAGCAAAGACATACATTAGTGGGAAAAGTATGGCAAGAAAGTAACCTACAGCGCTACACCATCAAGGCCATACAACAAAGGAGAGGCGTCCATTTTGAAAAGAGGTCCTCTTCTATAGGTGGTTAGCCCCACCCCTCTTAGCCCCAC
>NC_050517.1:32012719-32013101 GCF_002922805.2 Oryzias melastigma | reverse complement strand
TAGAGGCTAAAGCTAGAAATGCTCAAGCAGAAAGCAAAACATGAATCTGAAAGTTGGCCAAAATATTAGCTAAATGCCAAATTAGCCAGAAAGTAATAAAAAAATGGGAAAAAGGCCGATTTTGCCAAAACAGCTAGCATAATGCTATAATATTAGCTAAACTCCAAATTTGCGTCAAAAACATAAAAGGCTAATTTTGACAAATCAACTATCATAATGCTAAAATATTAGCTAAACCCTGAAATAGTATAACAAAACTGGGGAAAAGGCTAATTTTGACAAAACAGCTAGCTTAATGCTATAATATTAGCTAAACTCCAAATTTGCCAAGAGTTTAAAGAAAAGCCTAATTTTGACTAAACATAGAGCATATTGCTAAAAT
>NC_050517.1:32010623-32012671 GCF_002922805.2 Oryzias melastigma | reverse complement strand
TATTGTATATTGTGTGAATTGTACACATCTGAACTTAACCAATAAAAACTTGACTTGACTTGAATAATTCTAATTCTTAATTTACCAAAATAGTTTTAAGAAAAGTCTAATTTTGATTAAACATATAGCATAATGCTAACATTTTAGCTAAACTCCAAATTTGGGTAAAGATCTTAAAAAGTATAATTTTCCCATAAACAGCTAGCATGTTGCTAAAATAAAAGCTAAATTCCAAATTACTCTGTAATTCTCTAACTGAAAGGATGCAGAATTTTGCAACTTTCAAAGTGCACAAAGTTGTTGATTTTTTTTAGCAATTTGTCACTCCTTTTTCTATTGGACATATTTTGCTCAATATTTCAAAAACTATAAAATGTATAAATACCAAAAGTACAATCAGCAATGTTCTGAATTAGCTGAAAATTTTATACAAACATCACTCAAACGGGGAAAGTGATTATGTTTTTACGTGCCAAAAAACAAGCCGGAGAATCTTTATAAACAAAAATATGTCTCCAATTTAACATCAATTTCTTAGCAAAAACACTAAACAAAAAGAAAACATTTAATTTTAAATAGGCCTGTCAAATTAAACCAAAATAGGTGGGTCCACTGGACTTATATGAACAGGAAGTGCTCCTAAATAAATAAAAAAAACAGGAAGTAAATAAAAGACAGAACAACCAAAATCCAAAACTGCAATAGATGCCTCAGAATGGAGCTTGTGGTCCAGCGTCTGTAGCACCTCCGTCACTTTTTCCAACAAGATTCAGCAGATAAAAAATCCTCAGAAATGCCATTTGAACCTCAACTTTCTTCATACATGTCCTCCGTATGAGATAAATGCCACAAGAACTCGATAAAAACACTAAAACCAACATTTTCATTGGAGCGCGTCTATAAACTGACCAAACTATTCCAAAATGCCGCTTGTCTATTTAACCTGTGGTTATCAGATGGGTTACATGTAATTTTACATGATGTTTTCATACCAACAGTCACTCCAGAAATAAATGCATGTATCTGTGCTCGCGTTCGTCCCGGCCCCTCACTAAAAATACCAGCAGTAAATCAGCCTGTTTTGGTGACAGCAAAAATGTGGCTATTCTTGTATGGAGAAGCGGCGGGGTGGACTGTATTTCATTACCGCCCCGTCAGCCCGTTTGGACGTGTGGATGTACAGTAGCTGCTGCATCCCTCCCCTCTGGGCCCTGATTTTCAAGTCATCAATAAATCAGTCTTGCTTTAAGTGCTAACAGTCATTTAACCTGCTGACGCCTCCCGCAGGTGACACTTCCCTGAAGCAGAAGGCCAGATTTGGCTCCGCCGCCCAGCAGGTGGTTTGGCCGCTCTGCAGCCGGACACCCGATCCTCTTCTGAGGCTCTGTGTTGGCTCTGGCAGGTGTCACATAAGGTAAGATGAAGTGAGTCAATCTGTCATCCGGTGCAGACAATGCGGCTGGCGAGCAGCAGGTCTGTGTGTGACAGCATGTCAGATGTAGGTCACGTTCGCAGGTTGACACGCACGTTCACCCAAACGCTCAGACGGCGATTAAACCGGGACTCACATGTTACATGTCAATGAGGCAGGAAACACATTTCAATGAAGTGCACCTTAACGCTTCTGTGACAGAAAACCCCGGAGATCGTTCTCTCTGAGCCAGAAATGATCTAAAACAGAAACATTTTTAGAGTTTCAGCGGATTATTCGTTCTTTCTGCAGCGCTGACCTCATTCTGCTTCAGAGTGAAAATCTCTGCACATGTGCTGGTGGGCGTCTCAGCCAGAAAGTAAGACCTCCTCCGGCCATGACCGATCTTATTCATGGAGATTTTCTCTCCAACTAGAAAACCTCAAATGATAATGCTGTGATTTTGACCAGCTCAGATGTTTACAGATCCTCCTCTGACTGAATACTGAGGATCTCTGGTGGTTCCACAAGTTGACCTAGAACTTCATAAGTGTGTCAGCTTTTTAGCGGAGAGCATAATCCTCTCACGGTTTATAACCTGTTATTCATCGTTTAATGAGCACTAATATTCAGGAGA
>NC_050517.1:32001903-32010616 GCF_002922805.2 Oryzias melastigma | reverse complement strand
ATCTGTCGAGGGGAGACGGTGACAAAAGTTATCAGAACTGGGCCACGCATCTCTCTGTAAAAATAAAAGCATAAATCTCTAAATTATGACTTTAACCAAAAATACATAACATAAAATGTAACTTTAATCTAAAAATTCAGATTAATGAACCAATATAAGCTGATTTTCTGAGGTTTTAAAGAATAACACACTTTGTGTTTTTATCACGCCGTCTTTTATTTTGAAACTTTTTACGTTTCTCCGGTGTCAGAAAATCAAATGTTTCTTTGGTACATAAGATTTATATTTAGAACTTTAAAAATACTTCTGCCAAAGCTTTTCCAAGACGTTCTCTTTTTATTTATATGTAATTACTAAAGAATACCAGGAATATTTGAGAAAATCTTATTATTCTATTTTGTTTTCCTATTATGATCTAAATCACTATTTACTTATAGGAGTCATGGGAATTTAACTGGAACTTCAAAGAAAACTTTAAGTAAATTTGATTTGTTTTATTCATTCCATAAAAGTATAGAATAACATAAGATCAACGTTGCCTAATCTGTGTTTTAGATTTAGCAATTTAAAGGTTAAGAACCATTAAAAGCCTAACTAGAAAAGCTGCATTATCTGCGATAATGCTAGTGTAAATGCTATTTGCTGAAAATGGTGACGCAGTTTGCAGAAGAATTCCAATGTGTCTGAATGTAAGTTGATGCATAAATGCCAAATAAAAAAAATAGAAACCTTCAATTTACTTTAATTGCTGAAGGGATTTGCTGTTTGGAAATATTAAATTAGCTTAAAGACTACACATTTCATTAAGGAACTATAAAAAGAGGACTGAAGTTGATCTGAATTTCTGAAAAATTTGTAGTCAAACTGCTTAAAAATCCCTAATAAATGCCAATTTAGCAAAAAATATTTAGTGTGTAGCTTGAATATGAGATAAATTCAAAATTGTCCCCCAAATAAATAGCCAATTGCTTAAACACAAACTCAACTCCAAAAGAGCCTCAAATTCCTCAGTAAACGTTAGCATGTTGCTAAAATAGAAGCTTAAATCTAAATTAGCCAAAAAAGTTAGCACATTGCTTCAATACTAGCTAAAATAGAAGCTAAACTTATTCATTTATAAAAACCTCAGTAGATAACATATTAGCCAAAAATGTTAGCATGTTGCTAAAATAGAAGCTAAACTCGATATTACATATATATATAAAAAAAGTTTAAAGTTTCAAAGTTTAGCTGACACTTTAGCATTGTGCTAGCTGTTTTGGGGCAAATTTAGACATTTTTCAAATTTTTTTAGGCAAATGTTGAGTTCAGCCAACATTTTCGCATTACGCTAGCAGTTTTTGGCTAATTTAGGAATGTGTCAATTTTTTAAGGCAAATTTGGAGTTTAGCTAAACTTTTAACTTTATGCTAGCTGTTTTTGGCTACTTTAGACATGTTTCTGGTTTTTTAGGCAGATTTGAAATTCAGCTGGCATTTTATCCTCATGCTAGCTGTTTTTGTCTAATTTAGTTTTTTTGGGGGGCTAATTTGGCATATTGGTAACAGTTTAGCCAAGCTTTCCGCTTCAGGATTTTCATCTATGAGCTCTGGCATCTTCAGCGCCACATTCAGCTCACAACATTCACACTTGCATTATCGCAGGTAAAGCTATAAATCTAGTTAATTTAAATTCTTGTTCAAGCTTCTGTGCACAATAAAACATATAAATAAAAAATAATTAATTTGTATTAACAAAAAACATTGCTATTAATGTTTGTGTTATTTAATAGGGAATTTAAAGTTTGTGTCTCCTGTAAGTCAACCAGAAATTGCTTTTGAAAAGATATATATTTTATATATATATTTTAATTGATTTATAACATATTTAAAATGTTTAAGCTCCACTGCACATATGATGTTTTTATTCTGAATCTCCAGAGTAACTTTAGATGCAGCAGAATTAAAGTCAATGTCTTTTAAGAATACATATTGTGAAGATTCCTCTCATCACAGCTTCAGACGTAACAGTGAGCTTTATTTTGAAAGTCCAGGCGTCTTCAGTCTTACCTCGTCCATCCTCCGTTCATCTCCGATCTGCTGCTTTCCTGTCTTGGAGTGAGGTTGGATCCACGGCGCCATGTCTCTCCCTGCCCTCCACAGAACCTCTGACCAGATGAAGCCGGACTCGTCCTGTCAGACGGCTGAGGCAGGTGTGGAGGTGTTGACCCCGATGCCCCGCTTTGTGTCCTGCCAGGTTTAAGAACCTGAGGATGGAGGTGACGTGCACGCATCACCGGCCCTGTGCATGCACTGCTGGCTTAACATGTCTAGCACCTTCGGTGCCACACACTTTATCTTCAAATGGCGTTATTATTGCTCGCAGTCTCCTAAAAATATCCCAGCAACAGCGTGTAAGTCGCCACATTTCATTTTCCATTTTTACCTCTCCCAGAATTCTCTCCCTTGCTCAGCTTTCTTCTCTTATTGCCAGAACTGAATGTCATGGTTGCATCAGTTCAGGGATTTTCCATCGTCTCCCCACCTGGAAAACCTTTCATGCTTCTGTGCTGAAACACTGATGGACTAAACGGTCTCCAGAGATGAGTCCGACCACGACTCCTTCATGTCACCTTTCAAAGCGACCTTCTTTTGTCTCGGAAACCCCGTATTCAAGTTCATCTTTCCTCCTCTGCAAATCCCATCCATCAGCTGCAGGATTCAATCAAATAACACGTGAGGCAGGTGTGGATTATCAGATTTGCACGTTTGAGTGCCAAAAATAAGAGACCGCTCTGTTCCAGCATGCAGAGTGTGATTAAAAAATGAGATCTTTCCAGCGTTATCCCTCCAGATACAAGACGTTATTAGAAATATAACAGGCATCTAAAGTGGATGTCTGCTGGACGTCTCAGAAAACTCCATTTAATGGCCTACTAATAATGTTTTGACATATTATAAGGGTCTAATACACATCTGTTTGTAGCCATTTAATCACTTTAGATTTCTATTAGAGTTCTTTAACAAGTATAAAATAAACATCCATCTTCAGAACCCGTTAAATCTTTCCGGGTGGAGCATTAACTGTATTTGAGAACTGGACTGAGTGAGTGTGATGTCATCCATTAAAAATGACTCCCGGCTCCAACCGAATGAAGTCAAAACAATCGCCACTTTTTTGCGGCACAGATGCCAGCCGCCATGTTGGAACCAGAAAGCATCATTAAGCAGTGATTGGTCCGAGTCGCTCTGAGTCAGCGTTTCTATGGCAACCACTGCCGCCAATTAGGAATGAGTTTGTTGGAAGGCCACACCCTACCACTTAAAATCAGGGCTTCACGAAGTCCGTCAAAGGTTTTGAATGATGGACTTGGGGGCCAACAGGCTCCACCTACTTTCATTGAGGCATTTGATTGGTCAATTTATAATTTAAATAACCTGGAAAAAAAAAAAAAAAAAAGATTATCAACAAGATATTTAAAAAGTCATCAGAACAAGAATGCTTATTCTGACAGAGGGTTTATTTTTCTGTTGAAGTCTACGGGATTTTGTCACTTCCTGTTTGGATTGCTGGGGGGCGGAGTCTCTCAGTTCTAATATATAGTGGAGCCATCCCAGCTTCTGTACCAGGTCACCGTCGGGTGCATGGATGCAGTCACATACACTCCAAGGGACAATTAAGAAATACCAAAAAAATCTGTGAAGGAAATGTTTAGATTAAAAGTTTATATCGGATAAAAATCTTTTATGGAGAATATTCTCCTTAAATCTGAATAATTCTGTTTTTATGTAAAAAATGTCTGCAGATATGGTGCTAAAGTCTTATGTTAATGCATTGATTTAAATGTAACATCATTACATTTAGTACCATTAAAATATAAGGTATATTCTTTTCATTTGATTAACTTTTTCTGATCTAAAGAAAACTCAAAGGACTCATAAAAATATAGAAAGTAGTCCTTTTTTTAGCAGCACATCTACACTTTTCTAGTGTTTTAAACAATGATTTACATCTGTAACAAGTTTCCTCCCATAAGTCCAAACACCTGAAGGGTTTCCCAACATCTGACTACATTTTCCTTGAGTGATTGTGACCATAAAGTAAACTCTCAGTTATTATTCCTCGTAGAAACTCTGCAGGTCCAGAAGCTCCACATTCTTTTTGCTTCAGAGCAGAATCTTCCAGGAACTCCGTTTCTCATGTTAACTTGAACACTTTTCTTCACAGCAGATGACGGCTGCGTTCAGTTCAGTGGGTCCGCCCAGTGACCCTGAAGGAGGCCGCGACCGATCCGTAGATGGAACTGAAGCAGCAAAGATTTATCATTAGTCCATTTTTAGAAAACCTGTTAAAGAAGAAACTTTTCACAGAAAAAAGCCTTTTTTAAAAGTTTTTTTAGAGTCAAATAACAATGAAAATGTGTAACTAAATTGTAAATAGAATTGTATGGATGACAATTTAATCAGTTCTTTGATTTTTGTTTATTGAAATAAAACAAACGTTTTATTTTAGAAGATATTCTGTTCAGGATGTTAAAATGTATGAAAGAGGTTAGTTCTAATTATGGATATTTGTATAGCACATTTCATGTACTGAGACAATTCAAAGTGCTTTACATAAAACATTAAAAGAAACAATCAAAAGAAATAGTAAAAATGTGATCATTAAAATAAAATTAAAAGAAAATAAAAAAGAATATTGGAATGGATATTCTCTTATTTCATCTCATTCAATTCCCAGTAAACTCCAAAATGTTGAGCTGCTTTACAGTCATTTTTTTAGACGATAAAAACGTATTTTTTACAGAAAATCTGATTTCTACAACACTTAAAAGAGAAAACAACCGTTATTATTAGTGCAAATTCTTTATAAACATTCACTCAAAAGTGATCCTGTTTCTTTATGATTATTCCTTATTTATTCTTCCGTATCTTTTTTCATTCATAAAACCTCAATCTCACTTTCAGTAATTTTTTGCAATCTTAGTATCAAAACGTTCAGCTCATTACAGACAAATATTCCTGTTTGTACTTTTGGTTTTTTATACATTTTTAAGATTTTACACAATTTAAGCAATTTTTCTGCCCCATTGAACATGAATGGAAATGTTTCAGATTTATACAATCAAAAACATTCAGCATGTTCAGGACATTCATGCTTTTACTTTACTTCCGTGATTTTTTTAATTTTACTCCATTATTGAAACTTTAATCCAATTCAGGGATTTTTTTTTTCTCATGTTTTTCTACAAATGTTTGTGCACCTTCTGCAAATCATGCAAGTTTGGTATCAAATCATTCGTGTTACAGACATTAATGTTACTCAGGTTTTTAATGATCATTATGAGTTTAGCTAATAGTTAGCAACATGCTAATGTTTTTGGTTAATTTAGCATCTACTCGGGTTTTTCTGGGCTATTCTTGTGTTAAGATAACATTTTAGCAACTTGCTAGATTTTTGGCTAATTTGTCACCTACTGAGGATTTAGCAAATTTTGAGTTAAGCTAACATTTTAGTAACTTGCTAGCCTTTTTGGTTAATTTGTTATCCACTGAGGTTTTGGCTAATTTTGAGGTAAGCAAACATTTTAGTAACGTGTGAACTTTTTTGGCTAATTTGTCGTCTACTGAGGTTTTAAAGGTGAATTCTGAGATTAGAGAATAGTTTAGCAACAGGCTAATGCTGTTTGGCTAATTTGGCATATACTGGGATTTCTTGGGGGCTAATTCTGAGTTAAGCTAACATTTTAGTAATGTGTTAGATTTTTTTGGCTAATTTGTCATCTTCTGAGGTTTTCAAGGCTAATTCTGAATTTAGCTAATAGCTTTGCAACATGCTAATGTTTTTGGATTATTTAGCTTCTACTCGGGTTTTTTGGGCTATTCTTGAGTTAAGCTAATATTTTATCAACATGCTGGCTTTTTGGCTAAGTTGTCATCTTATGAGGTTTTGGCTAATTTTAAGGTAAGGTAACATTTTAGCAACGTGTTAGCCTTTTTGCTAATTCTCATCTACTGAGGTTTTCAAGGCTAATTCTGAGTTTAGCTAATAGTTGATCAACATGCTAATGAGTTAAGCTAGTATTTTAGTATCGTGCTAGCTCTTTTTTAGCTAATTTGGCATCTACTGATTTTTTTGTGCTAATTCTAAGTTAAGCTTAATGCTAACGTGTTAGCATTTATTTATGCTAAGGTGGCATCTACGGAGGTTTTTGGAATCATTTGGAGTTAAGCTAGTATTTTAGCAATATTGCGATTATTTTTCATGAAATTCTTCAAATTCCTTGTGCACTTTCTGCAAATTATGCAAGTTCATGACTAAATTCAGCATTTAAATTGAAAGTTTCAGCATCTTCAGCGACCACATTCAGCAAAGAGCATTCACACTAGCATCATCACAGGTAAAACAACTTTTCTAGTTAAACTTGAGTTTTGCTTTTTGAGAATACAAAGCTGAACTGAAATACTTTTTTAAAAATACCCATTTTTGTTGTGAACTGAACTTGTTTGTTTTTCTTCCTGACATGACTTCAGTCTCAGCTTTTGCTCCTTAAAAAACCCTGGATATATTAACACTTATGAAGCAATTAATGAGTCAGCCAGAGCAAGGAGCTCCTTATATAATAGAGCTTTAGATAAGAGCAGATTGCACAACAATCCTCCTGAGCCTATGGAGCCGGGATGAGAGGCTGCGACGGGGGAGGATGCTGGCGGTCCCTGCAGCTCCGAGCTGCATGATTCACTGAAAAACACAACCATGCACTCATTAACTGAACTCCCTGGGGGGCTGTTTTTACCCAGCATTCCTTGTAGTCCAGGGAACGTTCCTCAGACTGATTGAGTGTCTGCGGTCACCTGTCTTCAGCTCCACACCCCCGCCACCGCGGCCCGACCAGCACCGGGGTTAACCGGACCCTGTCCAGGCTTTCATGATCTTGTGAGAGGCGTGTGAATAAATCATCCGTGGTGCTGACGGTGCTGCCGTGGCGGGACTATTTCAGAGCCACATTGAGGCTCGGACGTTGACAAGCGCTGGCCATGGGACCGCTCCCGCTGCAGGCCTGCTGTCGGGTCGGCACGCATGAATGATCGGGAAATATGGAGTCAAACAATAAAAGTGCACACGTGAAGTAAGAACAGAGACAAACATGTATGTTGGTGCTAACATCTGACTGAGAACCTGCAGCGCTCTGACACTGATATGTGATTCAGCAGAGAAGAGCTCTTCCTCCAAATGACCCGCCTTAATTCAGTGGGTCAGGTGTCAAACGGGGACAAAGCTGTGATGAGAAACCCAATCAGGCCCGGGTTCATCAGAATAAAAGGCTGACACAGTCCCGGTCAGGGGGGGTAATGGCTGGCCCAGATGCACGTCTGCCCTGACAACCAATACTCCAGCACAGGTCACAGTCCAACTTCAGCCTTCGTCAGTCCAGATCAGCATTCATGAGGAAAGGTGTTAAAGTGAAAAATAGTTTTTAGAAAATTATTATTGTTTTCAGCTCTGAACAAAGACTGAAGTTGAGTTATTACAATATTAACAGTGGCGTATTGGGCAGTTTTGGGGCCCTGGTCGAACGATAACATGGGGCCCTCTGCAGCGGTTGAACAATTACTTGATTGATGGAACAAAACAGGATATTATAATACAATTCAATTTTATTTATATTGTCCAATATAAAAGAAAAAGGCTTCATTGGGCTTCAGGCCGGTAATTGTACAGAAGCAGAAAGTCTGTCGTGAAATATAAAAAATAGCTAATTGCCAAACTAAACAGACTTAACTAAAACTGGTTATCCTGTCCTTAGACCCGCATTGCCGGTAAGGAAAAACTCCTAAAAACCCGGATTCCAGGAAAAAATAAGAAACCACATGAAGGAGAGATCCTGTCCCAGGACAGACAGGAGATTTACCAGGACTGTTAAAGAAGAATTATCTTATCTAACTCTATAAGTAGGTATATGAATAAAGTTCAGCCAGATTGGACTGGGGGACAGTGGGGGTGAGGTCCACGGCCAAGACGAGCCAGAGGCGAGGTCCACGGTCAAGATGAGCCAGAGGCGAGGTCGACGGCCAAGTCGAGCCAGAGGCGGGGTCCACGGCCAAGACGAGCCAGAGGCGGGGTCCACGGCCAAGACGAGCCAGAGGCAGGGTCCACGGCCAAGACGAGCCAGAGGCGAGGTCCACGGTCACAACGAGCCAGAGGCGGGGTCCACGGTCACGACGAGCCAGAGGCGGGGTCCACGGCCAAGACGAGCCAGAAGCGGGGTCCACGGCCAAGACGAGCCAGAGGCGGGGTCCACGGCCAAGACGAGCCAGAGGCGGGGTCCACGGCCAAGACGAGCCAGAGGCGGGGTCCACGGCCAAGACAAGCCAGAGGCGTGGTCAATAACAGAGCTCAGACGATCCATCAGGAATCTGGAATTCCTTGAGGACATGCACAACACATGAATCACACTGCACCAAACAGGAGCACAGAGAACTAAATAATAAAATGGCGTCATAAAAAAAAGAAATATTCTCATTTTCTGCTCCCTTTCTGATTCTTGATTTTCTTCATCGTCTTTTTGATTTCTTTTGATTCTGTTCTCCTTTTTCCTGTTTTCTTACACATTAGTTTTGTTGCTGTTTAACTTGTATAGTTAGAATTTCCTGTATGGAACGTGCTGGAACAGCGGAGAATGAAACCATTTCACGTGAGAAGCCATTTTAGTGGTTTAGGTTATTTATTAGAG
>NC_050517.1:31992040-32000896 GCF_002922805.2 Oryzias melastigma | reverse complement strand
CCAGAACCTCCAGAACCTTCTTTCAGGGTTCTTAAAAAGTCTTAAACGCATCACATTTATGAATTTGAAAACAATACCATAAAAAGGTCCTAAATTTTGATATTTGAGCCTTAAATTTTGTGCTGCTTGAAACGTCTGTTTCACATTTCATGGAAAAATGTTAATATTTTCTCCACAATTATTTTGATCAAATGACAAATGACTGAAAAAATAAGAGCGCAAAAGCATCACAGCACAACCAACAAACAAGATAAGAAAACACAGTTTTGAGCATCAAATCTAAATAAATGAATAAAATAGGAGAAATTCTTCTTAATTCTTCACCTGTATGGCATTAAAAAGGTCTTAAAAAGTCTTAAATTCAACTTTAACAAACGTCTCCAGTTCCCAGAAGCCCCAGCGCTTCACGTTTGGTATCACTGAATCCTCTCGTCGCTGGTCGTCACTCATGTCGCTCCGTGTCGCTGAAACATCTCGGATTTTTCCAAGAAGAAAACCTGCTGGGGGTCACCTGCATGTCAGAGCTCCTGTGCCGGCCCTGGAGTTTAGTAGCTTTCCTCTTGGGAAAAATGGAAACGGGACACCTCACCTCTCAGATGGTTTAGAGATCCTGGCCAGGAACATCACAGGGCAGGGAATGTTCCTCAGTAAATCACCTCTGCTGAGTACGCACAATCACTCAAATAACTTTTATTTTATGGCTGCCAGATGAAAGCGGGGTGTCTGGTTGCTCGCAGGCGTTCTGTCACCCAACAAAAACACGGCGACCGTATCAGCATGAGGGCCAGTTCCAAAGGTGACGGGCGGGTTAAGAGCGAGGAGGTAAACAAATCAACAAAAAGACAACATTTAACCAGCTCAGTTCTGATGGAATTCATGTCACAAACAGTCACTCAGGAAGTCCAAGATTAGTTTAAGACATGAGTAGAATAGAACAGAATAGAATAGAATAGAATAGAATAGAACAGAATAGAATAGAATAGAATAGAATAGAATAGAATAGCTATATGCATAAAAATAACACATTCAGGAAACAAAGTTTTAGTAGTTTGAGAGCTGTTTGTTTTCCTTTCAGCTCCAGTCGATTTTTTTGGTGAGCAACAGTGACCTCTGGTGGTCATGTCCTGCACTTCACTTTAGGCTCCTACATCCAAATTCAGAAGCAGAAATACAGTATTTCCTTCTGTCAGCTTTCATTTTTTATTTTAATTAACTAAAAGGAAAACAACCTTGAATAAAACAATGTAAATATGTGGATTTATTCTAGATTATATTGTTTGATATTTGAAGATTTGTGAAATTAGCTAACAACCAAAATGTCACGCAGCATTTTATTTTGAAAGATGGATTCTGTACGTTTCTGCTTTGTGCTGTTGGTGTCTAATTCCCTGAAAGATTAGTATTTTATTCTTGCTGAATGAAATACTACAATTCTTCACATGTAACTCACTTGAAAGTCCCACTGTGACCATTTTCTGATCTATTTTAAAGCGTTCTCAGTGTTCTTTTAATCAGGATTTTGACGTTTTTAGACACAAATGGAAAAACCTGAATCATTTTCTCGGACGTTTCCAGGATCATGTATCTAGTCGTCTGCATGCATCATAATTGAGCGGATCAGGGAGCTCGCAGCACATTTTCAAACTGCATTTTTTGTCTGCTCCTGATTCATAAAAAAATCAATAAAAAATACTTAGAAATGCAATTTTAAGCTTTATTTTCTTACTAAACGGCCTCTGTCATCAATAAAATGCCACAAAAACACTTAAAAAACATAATTTCACTATCTTGAAATGCTTTGAGGGAAATAAAAGACAACATTTTTACCATTAATAGTGTTTATTTAGAAATAAAAAGCACCGGTTGCAGCGTTCACACGTCAGCACAGAAAATGGTTTTTGTTCTGTTTTCAGCTTATTTCTCTGTAAGAAAAGCACCACATGAACATTTGAGTTTATGACACAAAAAATTACAAATATTCTCTCAAAATCTACACATTATTGACACTACCTAAAGGTAAATTTGAACTTAAAAATGATTTAATTCCCTCCGAGAAAGAGATCTCGTCTCTCTTAACTAAAGTTCAACAGGATGAAAATAACCGGTAAAGTTTAAGAAGAAGTTCTGAATAAAGCAGATCATAGGAGTTTTCATGAGAAAAACACAAGTTAATATTTAGTTTTAATTAGTTTTTAGGGTGTTGACAGACCATACATTAACTCTGAACTAACTGAGAAATAATCCGACGATGATTTTTGGACACAAACATCTTTCATTTTTCTGCCTTTTCAAAAAAATAGCAACTTCATTCCTCAGTTCTGCAGGAACATTTAGAGACGTTAGCACCAGAAAAACAGCTAAACTTGACACTGTTTGCATTTGAATAATAGACTTTGATCAATTCCAGCACCAAGAACAGACAAACCTGATAAAAGTACAGGTGGGAAGTGATGAAAGAATAGAAGAAAAGATGGATTCTTACTCATTTAAGATACAAAGTTCTTGCTAAATTAGATTTAAATCCTAAATAAAGTTACTTTTAATATTTGAAAATGTCTAAAATATCCTTTTTTATAAACATTTACAGCTTTGGTGAACATTAATACCCTTCATTAAACAGATTTCCGATTTCTTTGGCTGAATAATCCAGCGGATCACGGGACTGAAGTGTCTTTAAAGAATCGATCTGGATTCAGACCTGATCAGATCAAACCAGAGAGATCTGATGACTGAGGTCCGATTCATGAGCGAACTGCAGAGAAAGGCTTCGTGGTTAAAAAGAAAGAAGAAAAAAAACTTTCATCCCAGATGTTTGTGATGGTGTTTCTCAAAGCCGACGGCGTTGCTGGAGCTGGATCCTGTGGAGAAAACAGAACAACGTTTGACAAAAGCAGCTTTTCTTCTCATGTTTTCAAAGCCTCTCTTTACCCAAATAGTCTTTGTAGTCCTTAAAGTATTTGTGTCTCAGACCGCGAGCATCTGGAACAAGAAAGAGGAAAAATCCTGACGTTTCCCGCTCACTCATAGAGGAAGGAGGCAGGAGGAGTGGATCGGTACCAGAGTTGGTCCTCTGCCTGATGCACTGGCCTCGGTTTGGGATGCCGGCTGCAGGGTTTCCTGGGTTGATGATGTGGCATTCGTAGCCTGTGGGACAGTGGAGAGGCTCGTCTCCGTCCTCCGTCGTGCTGCAGGCCTCAGCTGAGGTCAAACACAGGATGAAGAATCAATACGTTTCCTTCATAGTTTCTCTGATTTGATTGAACTTCCATCCATCAATCCATCATTTCCATTCACTTTCTCATAACTACGGTTATTATTTTGGGGTAAATTTCTACTTTTTTGTCCAAAATATTTCAAAATTTAAAGCTTCATAAAGTTCTAACTGTGAAACAAACTTTGCAAGAATGATGAGACATAATTGTGGAATAAATCTTTGGAACTTTGTATAGAGCCGAGGTCAGCAACCTTTCACAGTAAAAGAACCATTTAGGCCCATTTTCTAACCCAGAAGGAGTCGCATAGTTTTACTTTAGATTTTAAAAAATGTATATATGCATTCATTACCTTCTTTTTTTAATTCTTATAATAAATATGAATTATCTCTATTTTTGGCACAAACATAAGCAAAAATATAAAAAGAAACTATCATCTCTCAAGAAGTGATTTTTTTAAATATTTTTTTTTAAACATTTTTACCTTTTACTTTAGTTGATGCCAAATTAGCTATTAAAGCTCGTTGTTTAAATACTCGCTGAACTCTAAAATAGCCTAAAGTTCCTCATTAAACTAAATTAGCCAAAAATGTTAGCATGTTGCTAAAATATTAAGTAAACTCCAAATTTGCATAAATAACTCAGTAGATGCCAAAATAGCCAAAAAAAAACAAGCCTAAATGATCACAGGTAATGCTATATATCTAGTTTTTTTTAATAAAATGAGTATTTTTTTTATGAAGATTACAGAAATGAATTATTTAAGATTTGGTTATGTGTGTCTTCTGGAAAACCATAAATGTTCCCGTTTAGGCTGTGATTGTTTCACTTGTTCTGTTGTCACAGACCGACCCGACCATCAGAGGAGGAAACAGTTCTGTGTTCCTCATTAGAAAACCTTTGTTTTTTCTGCTCTAAATTAGGCGTGCATGTGTGAGCAGACTGGTGGCCGGTCCGGGTCGAACCCGCCTCCTGCGGACCTCCTCTGTGTCCACTCACCCTGCAGGACCTCCTCGGGCCCGTCCAGCAACCAGCCGTTGCCCCCCAGCCACCGAGGCTTCGGCTGCACCAGCCAGTCCAGCACTGCTCCAACAGACAAGAACAGGTTGGTTCTGACGTCAGAACCCGACACTCTCTGGAAGAGAACCCGGCTGACCTGGCGGCGGCTGGACCGACTCCAGGCAGGCGTAGATGCAGCCGTTGTAGCAGCAGCGTTTGTGGCGCTCGCACTCGGAGTCGGAGCGGCAGCCGGGAACCTCGCAGGCCCGCTCTGGGAGCATCTGCGGCGGAGGCGGACAGCGGTCGTTCTTCTGGTGCTGCGTGGACTGGGGGTGACCCGGGTACTCGTAGTCCTGAAGGACACAGACGGGAGCTTTCAGAGTTAAATATGTGAAGACAAACATAAACTAAACAATTGGTGGTAAAGTTTACTGATCTAAGAGACATCTGTAACCACATGAGGGCAGCAGAGAGTTGAAATAAACATTTGAAGGCCTTAGCCAATCATTTAGAGACATTTGAACACAAAAGTACAACTTTATAAACAATTTTTGACTTTAAATCTTGTAAATTTACAAGAAATAATATAACTTTTTTTGGTGGCCCTAATACTCTCATACAAAAGAACCATAAGTTGAACAGTAGAACATCAGAAATGGTTTTATGGTCCTCCAGATCTGTGGTAAGTTTCACACAATTTCATTTTTAAGGAAAAATGAGTTTGGGTTCTTATGGGTTAAAAGTGTCGTCTTTTAACTGATTTAGCCAAAGTAAAAAAATAAACAAAATTTTAAAGGAGAAATAAAATCTTGTTCAACTGTTTTTCTTCGTCTGCTCCTGATGTTCTGATGAGGACCAACTCCTGAAAAGACGTAGAAGTCGACGTCTTTAAAACGTCATTTTCCTCGTTTATGAACTCAGACTCCTGGTGATGAAGATGATCTGATTTTCTGATCGTTCTGACGGATGTTTGGTCTCCGACTGTGAGATCACAGCGCTGCTCAGATGTAGAGATGCCAGGAAAACCGTCGTTTGACTGATCCTTCGACACTCAGAGGTCCAGCAGGGAGCAAACAGGAAGTGACTGCAGATTGGAGGAGGTTCCTGCTGAAACCCCCCTGAGGTTGTTCATACTTTGAAGTGGCTGGTCCTGATGTGGAGATACCAGAGCAGGAATCAAACCCAGGGATCCATGAGTCCATAGAATATTATTCTGCAACATGACTTTTGGTGAAATTGTTCCTGTTTTTAACTTAAAAAATGTTATTAATTTGATGTTTACAATGTTTAAACTCTGTTTTTTTAGTTTTTAGTGCTGTCTCCTGATGACCGATATGAGAATGAATACGAGTTCAATCTTCTTCCTTGATCTTCTCATTCACTTCAGCGTTCTACGATTCTCTCCATCACTACTGTAGCTGAGACTCCCACAATCCTCAGTGTTGTTGATCAAAGTCGTACCAAAAAGGGTTTTACTGTTGAGCTCCGTGTACTGTAAGTACTACCAGAATTCCTACATAAGGGAAGCTGGTTTATAAAGTGGACCGTCCGTTTTTGAAAGTAATAGCTCTGATATTGAACTTTGGTTTGTTAGGTTTACAAATTTATGACTCGTCGTTCTCTTCCCACTGGAGGCCGATCTGCCGCCGGTTGGCGTTCTGCTTTCATGCCGCGGCGGCAGCTGTGATCCTGAGCGTTATCCGACGCTCTCATCTCTGTGATGTTCACATCGTTTATTTACTCTGCTGTCGGCTGTGGCGCCGCCAGCCTGTGACCCTCATCTGCTGGCACATCACTTCCTCCCTCCTGGTTTCTTCTCTTCCCTCTAGATGGTCGTGTGATGTTTGTGTGGTTAGCCTTCATTAGATCTTTTTCTTTGTCCTTTCTGTCACTTTTTCTGAGCTTTTGTGAAACTCACAGGAGGAAGTCTGTCTGGTTCCAGGACTGATCCTAAAGCTGGATCAGGATCTTTTCTGGCTTAATCCACTGATATAAAAACAGTTTCTACTTCCTATGTGATCTTACATCAGGTTTTATGAGGATTTACATTTTTATCAAACATCCACGAGAACAAGAGTCTGCAACTTTTAGAGACATTTAGACCTTTTTTATTTACAGATGTAGCATGCTAGCAGGCTGGACTGTAGCATTCTAGCGAGCTCCTGTTTAGCATCCTAGTGAGCTCCTCTTTAGCATGCTAGCAGGCTGGACTGTAGCATGCTAGTGAGCTCCACATTAGCATGCTAGTGAGCTCCACATTAGCATGCTAGTGAGCTCCACATTAGCATGCTAGTGAGCTCCACATTAGCATGCTAGCGGTTTTGACTGTATCATGCTAGTGAGCTCTGCTTTGTCGAACTAGCGAGCTCTGCAGTAGCAAGCTAGCATACTACTCTGCATTTAACTAGCGAGCTCTGCTATAGTGAGCTAGCGAGCTCTGCTGTCCACCAGGCGTCTGAATAGCGTAGCAAGCTAACCCACTGAGTTTCTACTTAAGCCTATGAGGGCAAACACAGAAACTGCAGACAAACCCATTTGGGGCCACATTTTCTGCCCACTTTTAAACCACTTGGCCTTGCTGGGTGGGGCTGCAGACCAAATACAAAGTGTTTATCATCCCAAAGCATCCATCTATCATCACTACAAAGACAGGACTTCTCTTTGGGCCAAATCACAGTTTTCTGTTTGGATTTATGCAAAAGTCTTTAAAGAACTTGCAGCACAAAAATGCATTAAAAGTTTGCAGCTTAGATTTCACTTAACTCCCCAACAGTCGCCAAAATCCTCTGATTTGGTGATTTTTGGCACCATCACAACTTATGAGTGTCCGTGGATCAAAAAGGCTCTTCAGGAAGTTGTTGTTCAAAGAGAAGGTTTAATGTGTAATTTAGACTCACAATCTTCAAAAACCGGTGCAGGTTGGTGGCCTTGGCGGGGCCACCTTCACAATTTTCTTTTCAAGACTCTCCATTATGTGAAATTCTCTGTGACTGTAATTTTTCTCTCTGCACGGCTCGATTATGAAACAGACTGAGGGTCTGCATGTGTGGGAACGAAAAAAATGAGATGAAAAAAGGTTCAAACTGCATCTCCACGGCCGTCTCAGCATGTTCCAATTACAGCCGCTTTGAAGCCGAGGCCAGGAAGACGGGGATTCTGGCCCGGCCCGTCCCGAGGAGCGGGCGGAGGACCGGGGTCGCTGCACACGGGTCGGGCAGGCAGGGACGGCTATTTCATATCAGGATGAGGGACAGAACGGGCCGTAAACAAGTCAGAAAGTGAGAACATTGAGGCATGAAAGGTTGCAGCCAGGAGATGAAAGCCGCACGCTACAGTGAGTCCTTGTTAGAGGCGATCAATCAGCTGAACTGAGCGGCGTTAACAAGCAGAGGCCTGGTTCTGCAAGTTCAGTCCCTCCCCTAATAATACACTACACAGACCCCGTCTCTGTGGAGCGCTCCGACGGTGGATTTCCTGCATACCCCACAATTACTCATATGGAAACTTGGAAATTAGCAACTTATTTCAACCTGTTGCTCTCCCCTCAAGTTCAAAGAGTTTCTCTTTGCAGAGGATTTGAAGCATGCAAAAGCATTGCTAGCATTGTTATGTTAATGTCAAGTTCTTGGGTTTCTATGCATTTCAATAACCTGCTTGGAAACATTCATGTGCAGCATAAATATGGACTTGCTGCAAATATTCATGCAAAACATGCAGTAAAACCTTCATTCTTCAGTGTTTCCATTCAAAAGAAACAAAATGTGTCAGTAGAAAAGTTAGATTACCTGCGATAATGCTAGTGTGAATGAGTAGTCACTGAAGATGCTGAAGCTTTTAGCCAAAAATAGTGAGACAGTTTACTTTATTTGCTGAAGGGAATTGCCTAAATGCAAAAGCTGTTTGCAAAATGTTAATTTGCTAAAAGACTACAACTTTCATTAAAGAACCATGAAAGAGCGCTGAAGTTGACCTAAATTTCTGAAAATTTGTAGTAAAATTGCTTAAAAATCCCTAATACATGCCAATTTGCAAAAAAAAAAATTAGTGTGTTGCTTAAATATGAGCTGAACTCAAAATCAGCCAGAATAAACCTCAGTAGATGCCAAATTGCATAAAAAGCTAGTTTGTTGCTTAAATACAAGCTAAACTCCAAAATTGCCTAAAATTCCTCAGTAAACTAAATCTGCAAGAAGCATTAGCCTGTTGCTAAAATAGAAGTTAAACTCTAAATTATCCTATAAAAACCTCAGCGGATAGCAAATTAGCCGAAAACTTTAGCCTGCTGCTAAAATATTAGCTAAACTCCAAATTAGCATGAAAAACCTCAGTAGATAACAAATTAACCAAAAAAGCTGTCACATTGTTTAAATACTAGCTAAAGTCCAAAACAGAATAACATTTCTCAGTAAAGAAAATTAGTCAAAAACGTTATTGCTTGTTGCTAAATTAGAAGCTAAACTCTTAAATAAACCTCAGTAGATAAGAAATTAGCTCAAAACGTTAGCATGTTGCTGAACTATTAGCTAAACTCCGAATTAGCATAAAAAAACCTTAGTAGAGGCAAATTTGGAAAAAAAAGCTAGCACATTGCTTAATTACAAGCTAAACTCCAAAATTGTCTAAAATTCCTCAGTAAACTAAATTA
>NC_050517.1:31955949-31991985 GCF_002922805.2 Oryzias melastigma | reverse complement strand
AAAAACCCCAGTAGATAGCAAGTTGGCAGAAAACTTTAGCCTGCTGCCAAAATATTAGCTAAACTTTATATTAGCATAAAAAATAACAAATTAGCCCAAAGCTAGCACATTCCTCAAGTACTAGCTAAACTCCGAAACTGCCTAAAATTCCTCAGTAAACTTAATTAATTTAGTTAGCATGTTGCTACAAAAGAAGCTAACTCTACATTTTTTTGAAAACTTCTCTAAAACATGTAAACATTTCCATGAATATATTTAAAGTTTGTTGTTCAACCACTTAACATTTGAAGACTTTCTCATTCATTTCCTATGGGGCATATTTTGCTTAATATTTAAAAAACTATAAAGTTTATAAATACCAAAAATACAAGCATTAATGTCCTGAACGAGCTGAACGTTTTGATACCAAGATTGATGAAATAGTTGAAACTGTGACTGAGTTAAACCTACAGAAAGGAGCAGGAGGATCACTACAGTGTGAATGCTGACTAAACATTCACACTTTGATTCAACTGTTCTCTGATCTGATGTTTGCATTTCTGCATACATGATTTCTCTAAATGTGTCTCTCATTGGTTTCAGAGCAGAGAGCCTCAAACCAACCGGACCAAAGTCTCACCTCCGTCCCAAAGCTGCTGTGAGGTGTGAACATGCCTCTCCAACAGAACCGGTATTGTCCGCCGTGCTTTGAGCTTTCACCTACTTCTGCTTCAGGAGCCGTCTGAGCCCCACAGACACAAATCCACATTCTTCTGTGCACAAACGCTCACATAAACAGCCTCACCTTCTGGCTGAGCCCTCTTTTCCTGATTCTTCTGGCATGACTGCCGGCGGAGAGCACCAGCAGGGACAGCAGCAGCACCACCGAGCCCGGCATGGTCTCCGTCACCCAGACTCCACTCCTGAGGTTATGGTTTTCTTCTTCTCCTGTCTTCCTCTAAAGCATGGAGGCTGTGATTACACAAGCCTCTCTCCTGCCCCGACAGGACCTGCCTTGATATCCGGCTGAGGGATAATGTCGGAGCGCAGGAGAGGAGGAAGGGAAAGTCCGGAGGAGATGAATGGAGGCAGTCCGGCAGCTGTCTGCTGGTACATGGGAAAGAGGAGGGAGTGGAGGGGTGTTGGAGAGGGCAGAGAGGGTGAGACCCCCCCTTTGAACTCTGCTTGTTTCTGAGCACATCTGGTGATCTTTTATGGCACGTGTGTCAAAGTCAAGGCCCGGGGGCCGGATCCGGCCCTCCGAGTGATTCTATCCGGCCTTCCAGATCATTTTATTTTATTGTTATTAATGACCCGATATTATCTTGTTCTCATTTCTAACTTGTATAATTTTGACAAAATATATTTTTAGAGTAAAATATTCAATGTTATTTAAGGTTTAAGTTGATTTATTCTGGAATAATATTCCTATATTTTTATTATTCATAATTATGTTAAAAAGTTACAGTTTTAAAGTTTTAAAAATTGGCATTCTGCAGCTTTTTGGACTATTTTGGAGATTAGCTAATATTTCATGCTAGCTGTTTTGGCTAATTTAGGCTATTATTCAGTTTGTTTCACTATTTTTAAGTTTAGCAATTTTTTCAGCTACATGCTAGCAATTTTTGATAACCTACGTTTTTTTTCTAATTTGACATTTAGCTCATATTTTAGCTGGCTATCAGCTTCAGCATCTTCAGCAGCCAAATTCAGCTTCCATCATTCACATTAGCATTATCACAGATAATGTTATATATCTGGTTCATAATTATTTAAAAAGTTACAGTTTTAAAGTTTTAAAAATGTAGTTTTAGAGTGTTCTATAAATGTTTATCCATTTCTGCCTGCGACCTAAGACGTGTTTTGGATTTTGGCCCCTTGTAGGATTGAGTTTTCACACTCCTGATTCATTTGGTCAAATCAGAATCAACACAAAGTGAAGAAAAAACAGATTGAAAATGTGAAGAACAGACACTGTAACTGAAAAAAGTTAAAAATTTGAAAACAAGACATTGTAAATTTGAAAAAATAAAAATATATAGAAAACTTGAATAAAACTTGAAAATTTCAATCAAAACTATAAAAGTAAAGTTACCAAATAAAAAGTAATGTATTCATTAGTAACAGCTTCTGTTTTGAATTTTCAACTTTTTTTCTGAATTTTCTCTTTCTGTTCTTAGTTTACAGTTTCAATTCTGAGTTTTTTTGTTTTGTTTTGTTTTTTATGGAGCTATTTTGAAAAAAAAAAAAAGGTGTTTGCCCCCCCAAAAAATAATGTCCTAAATGTTTGCTTTTTAAAATAAACTTAATTATTTTCAGATTTAAATGTTCTTTTTTTATTTCGAAACTCAACATTTTAGTTACAAAACCAAACTTTTTTTCAGTTTCAACTCTTTTTTTTTTTTTTAAATCTGAAAATTTCCCTTTCAAAACTTTTGGCCCTGTTGTGGCGCGTTGGGGCGGGGCTAACACGGAGGACCAATCAACATCAGTGACTGCACTGGGACTGAAGTTACCGCCTTCATCGATTTTGATTGGTCCTTTATGTTAGCCCCGCCCCAACGTGCCAAATGGAACATTTGAAGCTGAAAATAATGAAATTTGCTTTAGAATATCAAAAAGTTTCAGACATTTTGACTCTTTTTGGCCAAACGACAATATTTATTTCCATTTGTTTGGTTTTCAAATAATGTTGGCCTCAAAATAGCTTTATAGATTGTTAGGTTTTTTTTATTTTCAAATTTACAATATATTGTTCAAATTTTCAAGTTTTATTTTTTTTTATATTTATTTACAATGTATTGTTTTTAAATAAAAAATGTCTGTTTTTCAAATTTTCATCAGTTTTTTCCTTCACTTTATCCTGATTTGACGCCATGATCTTTGTGTACGTTTGGTTTGTTTTTGCTTCATAAAGAAAATCCTTCTTCTGCAACCATGCGAGTGCAGACAGACATTAAACTTATTCTCCTTTTGGGATCTTACGAGCACACCTGTCGGGGAGAAGCTCCGGTTTGGTAACAGTCGGCGAGGCTGCAGTGTGATTTCAGAACCGCTGACCCGAACAAAACGAAGGCATGTGGTGCGTTTCAGGGAGAGGGGCCTCTCTCTTTCTCCGTCTTGTGCTCTACTGCTCTTCTCTTCTTGCATATCTCCCAAGTCGCTTCCTTTCAAACTAGGACACCCCCCCACATGCCCCTCCAACCTCAGCGTTACCTCAAAACCGCCCCCCCTCCCTTCGCCTTCGCTCCGTTCCCAGTGTCTTGCTCTGCGAGGGGAAAGAATGCTAAGCCTCCACAAATCTGCAGCATTATTAGTTTTACAGGAGCAGGGCTCATGTCACGGGGAGGCCCCCGCTTCACTTACACAAAGGACAGAGTAGAGAGGGGGGGTCACAGAGAGCAGGACGGGACGGCGGAGGATGCATGAATGAGTGTGGAGATCAGATAAGGGAAGCAGCTGGGAATGTCTTATCATCACAAACATGGAGACGGTTCAAAGGATTCAGACGATGCTGTCAGGAACCTCCACACCTCCAGAGAGGAAATGAGCTCCAGTCCTTCGTTTGGACGTTTACTTGGTAATTACTGCACAAAATTAGCTTTGTGATAATCAAATCACAGAAATAGAAGTGGATTAAAAACCAGCATTTACCTTAATGGGGAAGGGGATTTGAAACATGGTTCTCATCAGGAGATTGCCTTTTCTTTTGGCTTGATTTTATAGTTTTTTGTTTGAATTCGATGTTAAAAATCCCAAACGCAGATTTAAAGAAAGAAAAAAAAAAAAACGCATTAACTTCACAGACTCATACCTTTGAAGTAGGATTGTGCATCTTCTCCACTAATCAATTCATAAAAGATTAAAAATACTGTGGTGGTTCTTTACAGTCCAGTTCTTTTATCTGAACTGATTCAATCGATTCATTTGACATTTCAAACTTTAAGACAAACTGCATTTTAACAGAAACTTGCTTTCAAAACCGTTTTATTTTTGTTGTTGTGATATTTAAAAGTGCTAAATTTATTGTTTGGAGTGCTGTGGAAAAAAATCGTTGTCTTTTATGGGGTCGGACAATCTTTAGGTTTTATCCGGTTCCGGTGACAAAGCTGTTCTTTTATTTCAGTTCTTAATCAATTAGTCGACTAATCGGGTCATGCACAAACTGGATGTAAAACATCTTAACCATCATTAGCTTTAAACTAACTAAAAACTAAATATATATATGCTGGAAGCTGAATTTGGTCACTGAAGATGCTGAAATTGATTGCTAAAATCGCTGAAGCTAAAATCCAGCTAAAATATTAGTTAAATGTCAAATTAGCCAAAAAATGACAAAAGCCTAAGTTAGCCAAAACAGCTAGCATGTAGCTGAAACATTAGCTAAACTCCAAGTTAGCCTGGGGAGGGGGGGATCTGGATGACAGCCGCTTCCACTGTGTTTCTGTGTCTCTGTGACAGAGTTTGAAGGCTGTCCTGCATTAACCCGAGAGGGGGAAAAGTAGGGGACCTTTTTTATTACTGTCCCGCCAAAAATAAGAAAACTATCACAGTTCAGGAGACCCCGGCAGGCTGGCCCCGCTCCCCGCAGTGGCTGTCTGTCTGCCGGTGGACAGTAATTTGTACTCTGACCGGACCGCCCACTTTGCACCGCTAAAGTTGCGCTGCAGCTAGACCACCACGCCGCCCCCATCACTCAAATCGCACCACAGGACGTAACCCTCCTGCTATGCTAGGGATCATTCTGGACATTACTGTTTTTATTTTTGGTGTTCATAAACTTTATAGTTTTTGAAATATAGAGCAAAGTATGCCTCCTAGGAAATAAATGATAAATTATACAAATCCTTTAAAAAAATGTTGTGCACTTTGAAACTTGTGAACTTCTGCATACTTTCCTCTAAAGACACAATTTAAACTTTGGGTTTTTAGGGTAAGTTTAGGAGTTTAGCTTTCGTATTTAGCAACATGCTAGCTGTTTCTGGTGAATGTAGACTTTTTTTCCAGATTCTTTAGGCTAATTTGGATTGTAGCTAATATTCTAGCAATATGCTAAAATATTAGCAAAATTAGACATTTGTGCATTTTTTAGGTTAACTAATATTTTAGCATTATGCTAGCTGTTTTGGGTAATTTAGAAATTTTTCCAGTTTATTAGGCTACTTTGGAGTTTCGCTGATATTTAACGTTATGCTAGCTGTTTCAGCAAAATTATACATTTTTACAGTTTTTTGGATAATTTGGCATTAAGATAATATTTAGCAAGCTTTCAGCTTCAGCATCTTCAGCTACCAGCACTAGCATCTTCAGTAGCTATATTCAGCTTACAGCATTCACAGTAGTATTCTCACAGGTAATGCTTTAAATCTAGTTTTCTTTATTATTGCCCATATCATCAGAAAAAAACACAAGAACAGGTTAAAAACATCAAAAACACAGTTTTCATCAGTGGGAATTTAAAGTGACACTTTATAATCTCAAAATTTGAAACAATAAAAACAAAGTAAAGTTGTGTGCGATTCACAACACATTTTTGACATTTTTTATTATATGTTTTAAAATCTGAGATGCAAAGAAACCTTTTTTCTACCTTTTTTGTGCTTCCTTTCCAAACCGTAAAGAAAGATTTGAATTGGGACATTTCTCACATTGTTCTTCCCAAAAACAAGACGCCGTCTCACATTCTTACATTCTTGAGTGGAATGGAATCTTCCCTCCTGTTTACAGAAGCCGACGGAATGTGAACATCTTTATCCCGTCTGGAAGGCTCGTCTGAAATGGACTTTCATTCAAATTAAACAATTCGTCCACCGGTAAGAGAGGATATTAGTTTGCAAAATCTGAAATAAATCGGTGGACATAGAGTCTCGTCTCAGACTCGTGTTGTGAGCGTAGGTGTGTGCACGTGTCAGCTGCAGCAGAAACAGCAGAAGGAACCCGTCAGAGATGAAGCGATTGCTAATCGATCTGTTCCGCTTGAAGGACGTTCCTTTCATCTGACAGGTTCTCCCTGGAGGTAGAGGCGGACTCTGCTGGATCCTCCTTTGTGACTGTCAGGACGGACTCCCACCTGAGTCGAGGTGCAACAGTTTGCTCAGAAACGGGTCAGAATCAGAACCAGGCAGGTGTTCCTGGACGTGTGCAGCACATGTGTCATAATGGAGACCAGCTTGAGCATCTGCAGGAGACGTGGTCGTTAAAGACTCAGATTCTTCCAGAGTTTCTGCAGAACGACGACAGAAAGTATTTCTGGACTCACTGATTGATCCGAAGATTTCCATACTTTACCAGACAAGGCCTGAGCGTCGTGTGACGTTCATACCATTAAAATGACTTTATAATGTTTGCCACATGTGTCCTGCATGAACTTACAGTATCGAGGCAGCAGTGGATCATCCTGGAGGAGGAAACATGCTGGAAAAAAGAACAAAATAAACTGAAGCTGCAGCAGAACTCCTAAATATGGAATATTTTTACTTTTTTATCACAGCTGGAAGTAATGTCATGCTTATGAATCAGATGTAGAGAAGCACAGACATCTAAAACTCATTGTCTACATATTTTTTTAACCCAGTAGCAGAAACGGGAGTTTTTTGTTTTATTTTTCATCATCTGATCTTTTTATCACCTGGCTGCTGAACCTTAATTCTCCTGATGCCACTCTTCTCTTCCAGTTCTTTTAACTATGATTATTCAGACTGACTAAGAGCTAAAGTTTATCTATCTATAAAATAAAAAAAGGAAAAATATCAATTTAAAAAAACAAATAAAAAACAAAAAAGAGGCCAATCAGACCCTGAGGGTTCATCTGTAAACATGTAAACACGGTGAAAAGAGAGGAGCGGTCCCATAAAAAGATCATTTCAGCGTCACGACACAGAAGCTCCTTAAGGTCGTTTGTGGTAAATCATTGCTGTCATTCTGGGGTCAGAGGTCAAACACAAAAGTCACAGGTCAACTCTTACTGGTTGACCTGTAATCTCGGAGTGGTGAAAGTTCAGACTCGTAAAGTTAATTATTATAGTACCCGCAAATAAAAGGTTTGTGTTAAAAACTTGATACCGGAGAGAATTCTTCTCTAATTTATCGTGATTTTTGTCTAATTATTTTTTGTCCAATGAGTAAAAAACAATTTTTTTCCAAAGCTTTCTTGGTCTGATCGTTCCAGATGTCGGGAACGATGATAAAAAAACGTTTTTGTTTCCATGACTCACGTTTAAAAAGTGACAACATTTGGCTTTGATGCATTAATGGGATTCAGAGCAGCTGTTTTATTTCTCTCTGACGGAATCAGTGATTTATGCATAAAACAGAGAAACAAATCAACACAAATAAATATAAACTTAGAGAAGCAGGTAAATAAAGTTTGATTGTTTTTTTTTTGCAAACTTATTGTAAATAAAAATAAAGAAAAATTAACAAATGCTCCAGAAGAGAGAAAAAACTCAATGTTTATTTTTCATATAATAAAAATACACAAACCAACTTCTCATATATTCGTTTTAAGGGCGTGAAAACATAATGAAGCTGATACCACAAGTGTCTAATATTTTGTTTTTTGATGTAAATGTGAAAAAAAATCAAAAGAAGAGTGCGATTAACAAGAAACAAGATTTTACTCATTTATGGGCAGTAAAACTTTTGATGCCAAATTCTTGTGAGCTTAAATAATTTGCTGAACTTGGACAGAGATCAACGGACCGATAACTTGAGTTCCACATCTGCCCTTTCTTTCTCTGTATTGTTTTAGATCAGCTCATGTAATCATTTCCAGAAGATGTCATCCAGTAGAAATGTTCTTCAGAGTCGGTCTTTTCATGACGGCTCATGCCAGCAGAAGACCAAACGCTCACAAGACACTCAACACTTAATGTCTCGTGATCACATAACACTTGAGCTCATCACAAACTTTGGATCATAAATCTCTCAAAGCAAATTTAAACTAGAAAAGTTGTATCACCTGCGATAACGCTAGTGTGAATGCTTTTTGCTGAGTTTATCTTTTTACTGAAGGGATTTACTGAAAATGCTAAAGCTTTTTGCACACTGCTAAAATCGCTAAATGACTTAAAGTTGCAGATATTGCATTAAGTGCACAAAGAATTTGAAGAATTTCTTAAAAACTTTAGAAAAATAAGTAAAATTTAAAGCTGCATAAAAGTAGGAATTTGGCATCAACTCAGTAGATGCCAAATTAGCCAAAAAGTGAGTATTTTGCTCAAATATTAGCTTACCTACTAAAAATCCACAAAATCCTGAGTAGGTTCCAAATTAGCCAAAAAAAAAAAAGCTATCACATTGCTAAGATATTAGCTTGACTCAGAATTAGCCTTAAAAACATCAATATATGCCAATATAGCCAAAGAGCTAGCATGTTGCAAAAATACTAGCTTAACTCAGAATTAGCTCAAAAACCTCAATAAATACCAAATCAGCCAAAAAGCTAGCATGCTGCTAAAATACTAGCTTAACTCAGAATTAGCCTAAAAAGAACTCATCATATGCTAAATTATCAAAAACATTAGCATGTTACTTAAATATGATCTAAACTCCAAATGTGTCTTCAAACCTCAGTAGCATTAATGTCATCAACACGCTGAACGTTTTGATTCCAATATTGAAAAGATTTAAAGTGCCCAAAAAAATTTGAGGAATTGTATGAAAAAAAAAAAATCGCAAAATTGCGTAAAATCGTAAAAAAATTCCTAAATATTTCAACATTTGTATGAAGCTTGCATTAATTTCCTTAACGTGCTGAATGTTTTTAATTCCATAATTTGCATAAATTGCATGAATTTGAAACATTGCAATTTATTTTAATGGGGCTAAAAAAAAAATTGCACAAATTGCATTAAATTGTAAAAACCATGAAGTTTACAAATACCAAAAATATAAGCGATAATGTTCTTAACGAGCTGAATGTTTTGACACCAAGATTGCAGAAATTGCTGAAAGTGTGATTGAGTTTTTATGTTCCAGAAAGTGTACAGAAGAAAAATAAATAATAAGAAAGAGAAACAGAATCACAATAGTGTGAATGTTCATTAAACCTTCACACAAATATGTCCATAAAAGGGGTTTTGTTTGCACTTATATCAGCTAAATCTTCCTCTTTTGAGTCGAGGAAGAAATTTTCCTCAGCAAAAATCACCACAAACTGAAGATTAACTAAATATATTAAACTCTATAATCTGTATTTACAATATTCAGTCATTCTTGTCAAAGTTTCTTGAAAAAGAATAGAATAAACACAAAAATTAAAGTCATTAAAGTCTTTAATAATCTTTCTACCTCCTTAGAGTGAAGCTTGAGCCTGTTCAGATGATATCCTGGAAATATTATTATTAAGCTCCAAATTAGCTAAAATGAGCTAGCATAATGCTAAAATATCAGCCTCATACCAAATAAATCAAAAACTGTAAAAATGTCTAAGTTAGACGGCAATAGCTAACATGTTGTTTAAATATAAGCTAAATTCCTAGATTAGCCTAAAAAACCTCAGTAGATAAATTAGCTAAAATGAGCTAGCATAATGCTAAAATATCAGCCACAAACCAAAATAATTCAAAAACTCTAAAAATGTCTAATTTCGCCAAAACTGCTAACGCATTGTTAGAACATAAGCTAACTGCTAAATTAGCTTTAAACACCCCAGTAAATACCAAATGAGCCAAAAAAGTTGCATGTTACAACATTTTTAGCTGAGCTCCAAATTAGCTAAAATGAGCTAGCATAATGCTAAAATATCAGTGAAATAAACTAATAAAAAAACGTAAAAAATGTCCAGTTCAGCCAAAACAGCTAACATGTTGCTAAAATATCAGATGAATCCGGATTTAGCCCAAAAAACGTCAGTAGATAAATTAGCTAAAATGAGCTAGCATAATGCTAAATATCAGCCACATACCCAAATAATTCAAAAACTGTAAAAATGTCCAATTTAGCCAAAACAGCTAGCATGTTGTTAGAAAAAGCTAACTGCTAAATTAGCCTAAAAATCCCCAGTAAATACCAAATGTCCTCACTGCAAACACACATATTTGCGGTGATTTCTCTACAAATATTTGTCGTTCAGTTAAAGAAGTATTCTATTCCCTGAAGTGTTTTTTAAGCTAACCTGGAATGTTAACGTAAACTCAGACTTTTATTTTGAAGCTGCACGTCGTGTTTATTGAGCTTCAATTCTCCTTAACTTCCTTGTAAACAGTTTTTAAACCACTTCCTGACGATATGTGGTCTTATCTGAGCCGAGCTGGGCTGGTGTGAGTCTGTGTGTGAAATGTGTGTGTTTGCTTTTATTGTGATGAAACACAGATTCCATCTTTGTTTCTGTCTGAGAGATCAAAGCTTTGTGGTTTTGTTGTGAGCAGAGATGTAGTCATAAGTAATTGTATCTTTTGTCATGAAGTTGCTCCTTGCTGTGTGTTGGATTGTGTGTTTATGTTGTGTTGTCGAGGACTGGGAGGTATTCCAGTGTGGGCCGCATGTCTGCCCTGAGAGTTTGTTATGGAGGTTCATGGAGAGTGAGGTGTTTATTTGTGCGACTTTCTGTATATTTGGTTCATTCGGGGTTTTTCCTTTTGGTTATGAAAGCTGATTTTCCTGATGACTGAACACGACAAACATTGAGGAGCAGAGCTGGAAAATCAGAGCGAAGCTTTGTTAGACTGGATGTTGGACTGAGCTGGAACGAACTGAAGCAAGTTGGAAAATGTATTCTGTCCTGCAGTCCTGGTTGGAGGACCAGAAGGGTTTTACAGTTCTCCTTTCGTTCGCTTTCGCCGCTCAAAAACTCAAAAACTCACCAACGAATGTTTGACAGTGAAGAAGAAAAAAGACGACGTCACAGCGAGAGAATTAACAGGATCAAAGAAGAGATGACTAAATCCACTAACAAAACCAAAAGACGTGTCGGGAAAATCCACGGAAAGTTGTCATATTATTATGGGATGGCCGCCGGATCAACAGCATGAAGGACTTTTAGAGTCAAAGTATGAAACTTGGGAAAAGAAAACGTTTGTTTGAGTGATTTCACCAAATTTGGTGGTATGTTTGGGGAATCGTAGGTAAATTGAAGAAAAACGTGAAATAGAAGAAAGTCTACAACCAGGAGTGAAGTTTTCTTTGAAGTTAGTAAAGAAGTCGCCATGTTAAAAATGTTTCTGTTCCATCAGCTGCTTTTTACTAGGATTATTTTATATGATCTAATATGAGAATAAAAAAGTCTGGACTTTATCACAAAAGCTCTTCTTATAAAACAAAGTCAAAGAAACTCAAACTATTACACACATTTAATCCAGCAAAACATCATTTATCTAAATTTAAAGTCGACTTAAATACCTGCAGTGTTTTCTGTCAGAAGCAAATAAAAAATTCTCTCGTTTATTTCTGTTCCTGCTAATTAATTCTGCAAAAACATCCATACATTTATCACCAAATCTATTTCTCCTGATTTTCAACTTTATTATTTACGGAATTGTTAGTTTTGATAAGTTCTTCTTTCTTTTTTATGTTTTCATTCATATAAATTTAATATTCACAAAAGTAAATTTGCTGATAAAAAAAATATTTTTTTTCTTTTTGCTTCAAAAAAACAAAGGCTCAAAAAACGATTAACATCTTTACATTTTTAGGACTAGTTAAATAATTTAACTGACATTATTAATTAATTAATTTATTTGTTGTTTTCTTTTATTTTTTCTTCCTTTGTGGATTTTTTATTTGATTTTATTCAGTTTTTCTTTCTTACTAATTTGTGAAAAATATATATATCGTTCTTGTTTTCAACAGTAGCTGAAAAGTTAAGAATAATTGTGACTTTTATTTAGAATTGTGTTAAGTTCTCATGTTATATTTTTGTTCTGAATTCAATAAAAAAAGGAAGAAGTCGCCATCTTGAATTTTCCACAAATCCTCTCTATTACCTGTTTATAGATAAACAGGTAATAGATTACCTTATCACCTTTTTATCTACAAATTTAAACTCCTTCCTGGGATTTCAAACGTCTTTGCAACAAATTCCAGCAATTTAGTAACTAAAATATTAAATCGGTCTGAAAGAAATTATTGAGTTGAACCAAAGTACAAAAGAGGTTGTGTTCATTTGAATAAGTCATATTATTAATTTAAATGAAATACATTGATGTAGTTTAAATCAAGTTAAACTTGTTGATTTAAATCAACTTAAAATTTTACTTATACAAAAGCTTAATCGTTTTAAATGTAACAAATGACAGTCCTTTTGTTAATTGACCCAATTTTCAGAGTATGATCATAACTCTGGATCATAAAGAAGCTACTTGGGAAAAATGTTGGTTTTAAAGTTTGTAGATTTTAAAAGGCGTTAGCGTGGTTAGCTAACAGTACTGGTGTTCCTCTGTTGTTCGCACATCTTTTACCAGAATAGTGTGGAAATGTAATATATGAATCTTTGGCTCAAGCTGAACGATATGATGTAACATACAACATGAATAGATGAGGATTGTGGGCGTGGTTAACAAAAAACCTCCGTTGCTAAGGAAATCCAAAAATGTACTTTAGCCGATTCCTCTAAAAACTACATGGACGTGTTCGACATCCACAGACAACCAAAAAATAGAATGGTTGCTATGGAGATAGAACCAACAGAAAGCAGCCATTTTGAGAAAAAAGTGTTTTTTGTCATGAATTCGACACACGCAGCTCTGATTAGAGTGACAGGGACTGAAGTAAAGAGGTGTTAGCTCTGACAACATCTCTAATTTATTGTTTTATGTATATTTTACTTTAAATTAGCTTCTTGCTCCATTTTTTGTAATCTTGCAAAGGTTTGATTAAACATTTAAATACAGTTCTGCACAGATTATGAGCAAAAATCTAAAGTTTTACTTGTTTTCCTGCGTTCTCAGTGGAGGAAAAAACCTGAAACAAAGAGGCTTTTCTGCCCATCAGACCATCTGAGCGACTCCGCTGCTCTTCGCTGAGGAATGTTATTTATTTAATGGAAAGAATTCAACATGGAAGCAATCTTGTTCTTTTGTTCCTCAGAGTAAATGTCAGACCAGGTTCACTCCAGGGTCAGAAACTGTTAGACCTTCATTCTTACTGAGGTTCACCCTGTAATTATTCTGACGGTTGAAGTTCAAGACAAAAAAGAGAGAAAGACGACGCATGGAGGAGAACATAAAAGATGTTTTTTAAAACTATTGAGCTTTGTCTCTTCCAGGTCTCAAACGTCTCATGTTCGAGTCGAGAGTTTGTTCGGACGATCCATGTGACACAAAGTCAAAGTCTTGACCCGATCCGGACGGAAAATCCAGCGACAGCCTCAGACTGAAGAGGTCACTTTGGCTGATTAAAATATTATTATATTCATAATATAAAGAACTAAAATATGAATTTCATTTATTTTAAATAAAGATGAGTAAAATAATGCTTATTTTGCTTGATGTATTTAACCCAAAAGAGAGAAAAAAAAAACCCAAATAAATGGCAGAATTTAACCCAGTGGATTCATCTGTAATTTCAAATAGTTGAATAAGTTTCTGAGTAGATTTCTTGGGTTAATTTTGGACGTAAAATTGTCTTGGAAGCCGCATATGTCATTTATTAAAGTAAAAGTGACTAAAGTTGTATTTGTTTTGAATAAGTATTATCAATAATGTTATATTGTTCGGTTGTACTGCCTTATTTCACTGTGTTAAGGTGTTTGGAAATACATATAAAACTGATTTAACACGTTTATGTTTAGAGAAGAATAAAGTTATTCGAATAATTCACAAAGTTGGACACAGAAAACATACAAATGCTTCATTTTTGGAGTCAAGATTATTGAGACTTGAGGATTCTGTAAATGTCAAAGTTTATTAGGGAGACTTAAAGTTAAAAACAGAGAGATGAAAGAAAGTTTGGAAAAATATTTTGTTTTCACCTCAGAAGATGAAAATGACAGGAGGAAATATGATTTTACGTTTGTCCGAACTGCTTTAAAGAAGACAGGTTTTTCTTTTGTTGGGGTCAAAGTTTGGAAAAGTTGTAAAAATAAAATATTATTTAAAAAATATATTTGTACAGACAAAACTTGAGGAATGTGTTAGTGTGTGGGGACAGACGGGAAAAACATCTTGGATTGTTTTTGTGTTTTCTTTTTAAAATGTGATATAGGACAAAAATAAAAATAAGAATTTTATTCTTATGTCGTGTATGGAATATGTTAATGTGATGCTCTCTTCATGAATGGAATAAAAAAAACCCTTTTCGTGTTTACATCTCTGGTTTGTAACAAAATTTCTGACAACTTAAAATCTGATCAATGTTGGAGGATTTCTCCTTTTATTGTTTTGTAGTTTGACAGATTTGATGCCCAATAATAATGGCAGTAATAGTTACAATAATCCATCTTTTACATATTTTATTACTAACAATTACTAACTATTCATTAACTTCAGTTTTCCTCTTAGTATTATTTTGTCAGTGGTTTAAACACAAACTTAGAACATTTTTTACAATCTCAGCTGCAAAATTTGATCTATAGAAAATGAAACATTTAAACTTTTCTTAAATTGTTTCAA
The DNA here is from genome assembly GCF_002922805.2 of Oryzias melastigma. Lineage (NCBI taxonomy): Eukaryota > Metazoa > Chordata > Actinopteri > Beloniformes > Adrianichthyidae > Oryzias > Oryzias melastigma. Next base: position 31,977,457 of record NC_050517.1, on the reverse strand, counting down.
ACTTTGAGGCAAGATCTGCCTTTGAAAAGGTTTACATCGTCACTGATGTGAAGGACATCCACTTATCGTCGGAAAATATTTATTTTCTCCAGCTGATTTTTCAAAGAAATTACATATATTATGTAATTTTTTAATTATTATTTTGAGTTTCAGAATGAAAAACTTAGTTTCTAGTATTTGGCCAAAAAAACATGAATTGCTCTGGATTTTTCAAATAATATGATTAAATTGTTTTTTAAAATATATATAAAATGGCCTCAACACTTCAATCTTATTGTGCTTTAGACATCATCACAGATTCGGCTCGTCACTTCGATTAATGCAAGCTGCAGTACCAACAGATGTCCACTGGAGGGAGCCCGAGTTCACGTTTTAATTTTGTTATTTGACATTTATCTGTAGTAAAAAATAATGATTTAATAGTGAAGTTCATTTTTTATTACAACACAGTAAAACTTTTATGACCTGAACGTTTTGTGACATTTAAAATAAATCAGTGAACACTTCAAGAAGCTTTATATGCAACGTTTGGACAGAAAGAAGATTTCATCCATCAGCTGTTGAGTGTTCTAAAGAACATAAAGAATGTACACATTTGGTGCAAAACCTGCAGAATGTTGTTAGCTACCAAGAGAGATGTAACGATGTTTCAGACATGTTTCTGTGTTTGATTGGTTATGCTCCAAAACATGAAAAAGTCATTCATCTTGTAGAAATGTTGCTAGTTTTTTTGCATTTGTGTTGATTCAGATAAAACCTGAGAGTTTTCATGTCATGTCCACATCTTTTTCTTCATCTCTGAAAGTTTGTCCTAATTTCTCTGTTTCCATGTTGTGTTTTTTCCTTTGGTCCTTTCGCATCATGTGATTTAAAATGAGCAGAAACAGGGCGGAGGTGAGGAGGGCCACGCCGGACATGAGGAAGCCCGTCCCGTAATCATCCATTTTGTCAATGAAGAATCCTGAAAAACAAGAACAATAAATGTTAAGGCGCATTTGTGTATTTTTTCATAAAACATGTATAATATGTGGGTTTATGGGTGGAAAAGTTTCAGAAAAAAAATTCTAAAGAGCCTCCATGTCCAGAACAGAGTTAAAAATAGAGCTCGGCTGTGGTTTTTTTCATTCTTTCTGGTTCAGTGAACAGAACTGTATGTGAGGTCAGTTCCTGCCTTAAGCATTTATAAAATACGACATTTGCATATTTACATGAGGTGCTGTGGAATTAACCAGTTAAACGAAATTCTGGGAAAAATAAAACATAAATTTTTAGGCTTTACCTAATTACTGGTGTGACCGATTTACAAAAGGAGACATTTTTGCGGTTTAGCCCAAACATAATCGATTGCCTAATTATTCAGTGCTTTAAGCTAATGTGGCTTCATTTTTCTTGCAAAGGCTGCGGTGACAACAGTACTTTATTTTTACCCTCCATTCAAAACAAGCAAACTTTGAAAAGAGGAAAAACTTTGTACCGCACTCGTTACTCTGCTAATTAAGACAGCCGAGCAGAAGGGCCGGGGCTTTCACTGCCACTTATGTGTCATTTGAACACATTACAGTGCATGTGCTCCCACCATGTAATGTAGCGCTGAGAGGTCATGGTCATTTCTGACATTTATCACGTCCGACTGCCTCTTCCTGACCGCGCAAAAGCAATATTTTCTGCCAGAGGGGAAAGTTCTGCGCCTCAAGAACTCCAATTACTCTTCCCTTCACTGTGTTTTGCTCATAGAAAAGCCTCATTGGACATCCATAAAATAGCTTTACATGAGCCACCTCGGATGTGTGAATGTGTGTAATTTTCCACTCAGTCGGAAGGGCTCCCCCAGCTTATTTACTGCTATGCGGTCAGAAGGAGGGCACTTTCTGCCACAGGAAGCAGCTTTTCCCAGGCCGTTCTGACTGTAATTGTGTAGAGCAGGGGTCCCCAAGCTACAGTCTGAACTATGATGGGAGAAAATAGAGTATTGGTTTAATTTTTTAAATGTTTTAGTATTAGTTTTTTCTGTGAAGATTACAGAAATGAACTAGAAAAGTTGCATTAATTTCTGGAAATGCAAAAGCTATTTTCAAAGTGTTAAATTTTGAGACTGGAAATTTTGTTAACTATGAAAGAATGCTAAATTTGACCTAAATTTCTGTAAACAAATTGTAGTAACACTGCTTAAAAATCCCTAATATATGCCAATTTTGCAAGAATATTTATTGCGTTGCTTAAATAGAAGCCAAACTCCAAATTAACATTGAAAACCTTAAAAAATCAGCAAAAAGCTAGCTTGTTACTTAAATACTAGCTAAACTCCAAAAGAGGCGAAAATTCCTCATTAAACTAAACTAAGTGAAAAATGTTAGCCCGTTGCTAAAATAGATGTTAACTCTAATTTAACATCAAACACCTCAGAAAACAAATTAGCTAAAAACGTTAGCATGTTGCTAAAATAAATAAACTCTAATTTAGCCTCAAAAACCTCAGAAAACAAATTAGCCAAAAACATTAAAATTTTGCCAAAATATTAGCTGAAGTCCAAATTAGCCAACCTTAGTAGATACCAGATTAGCCAAAATGCTAGCACATTCCTTAATTACTAGCTAGACCGCAAAAGAGCCTAAAATTCCTCAGTAAACTAAACCAGTCAAAAACGTTAGCCTGTCGCTAAAATAGATGCTAAACTCTATTTTAGCCTCAAAAACTTCACAAAAAAATTGGCCAAAAACTTTTGCTTGTTGCTAAAATATTAGCTGAACTCCAAATTTGCATAAAAAACCTGAGTAGATGCTAAATCAGCCAAAAAAAGCTAGCACATTGCTTAAATACTAGCTGAAGTGCAAAATAGCCTAAACTTTGCCTGTTGCTAAAATAAAAACTAAACTCTAATTTAGCCTCAAAAACCTCATAAAAAAATAGCCAAAAACATTAAAATTTTGCCAAAATATGAGCTGAACTCCAAATTAACCTAAAAAAACTTGGTAGATACCAAATAGCCAAAAAAGCTAGCACATTTCCAAATTACTAGCGAAACTGCAAAACAGCCTAATATTCCTCAGTAAACTAAAGTAGTAAAAAATGTTAGCCTGTTGCCAAAATAGAAACTAAACTCTAATTTAGCCTCAAAAGCCTTAGAAAACAAATTAGCCAAAAATGTTTGCATGTTGCTAAAATATTAGCTGAACTCCAAATTAGCCTCAAAAACCTGAGTAGATGCTAAATTAGCCCAAAAAAGCTAGCACGTTGCTTAAGTACCAGCTAAACTCCAAAATAGCCTAAAATTCATCTGTTGTAAAAATAGAAGCTAAACTCCAAATTAGCCAAAAATGTTAGCATGTTGCTAAAATAAATAAACTCTAATTTAGCCTCAAAAACCTCAGAAAACAAAACAGCCAAAAACATTAAAATGTTGCCAAAATATTAGCTGAACTCCAAATTAGCCACAAAAACCTTAGTAGATATCAGATTAGCCAAAATGCTAGCACATTTCTTAATTACTAGCTAGACCGCAAGAGAGCCTAAAATTCCTCAGTAAACTAAATTAGTTAAAAACATTAGCCTGCCGCTAAAATAGAAGATAAACTCTATTTTAGCCTCAAAAACTTCAGAAATCAAATAAGCCAAAAACGTTAGCATGTTGCTAAAATAGAAGCTAAACTCTAAATTAGCCTAAAAACCTCACTAGATAAGCTAAAAACGTTAGCATGCTGGTAAAATATATTTTTCTCAATATTTCCTAAACTATTGAAAACAGATGAAAACAGATATGTGGGCCTCACAAGGAAGATTTTGGGGAGCCCTGCTTTAGGAATAGGATTTGAACATGGATGATTTATGACTTCTTCGCTGTTGTTGTGGATAAAATGTGTTGCAGCAAATGAAAATGTCACCAGAGCAGCAGTTTTGCATTTTTGAGGATGCTTTGAAGCAGCAAGAAAACATCTCCTTCTGTGTATTAATGTGCTGCTACTTTGCTAAACTGACTGTCAGAGGTTTGAAACCATATTTTGCAGCATCATGTCAGACTGACAGAATCCACAATCAGCTGAAGTCTCCTATTGTTTGAGGCTCATTGTGCTGCAGATCCTGCGCTGAATGATGATGGAGCACTTGTATTGTCCGAGGTTTAATGCGCCGGAGGGACAGCATCAACAAAACCACGGACGGCAGATTTCTCTCAAAATAGAAATGTTAGCGTTTTCTAAATGAATGCAGTTACTGTATCATCTCTGCAGCTTTGAGTTTATTTCCAGCCTGCACCATACTGCACAGATTCACAGGGGACCCTCCAGCACAGTCTCAAAGCTGAGTTCCCGTCTCTTTGAAATGTGCAGTTGGCTGCTGACGGAGTTTCCCGTCGGATCTGGAGGCTCACCGGCGATGGGCGGTCCGAGCAGGCCTCCGCTGCTGCGGATCAGCATGAAAAACCCCAGCGCGCTCCCCAGCCTCTGGACGCCCACCACCTCGGGCAGGACGGTGATGTGGATGGCAACTGTTGCACCGTACACCAGGCCGTGAGCGGCGCTGAACGCCACCAGCTCGTAAAAGGTGGAGGCCAGCGGGCAGAGGAGGAGCACGGCGCCGAGCAGAACCACCGTGGCCGTCAGCTGCTGCACCTGGATGGAGGCAGAAGTTGAATGAAATGTTGAATGTCAAAGGTTACGTGAGAAGGGTCATGCAAACTTTATGAGAGCGTAAGGTCGACACCTGCTGCCGGTTACCTGTTCAGGCTCCACCTGGGACTAAAGAGCAGTGAAGTATATATTCTATACTGGATTATTATTCCTAAAAGTTTTTTCCTAAAAGAATTTTAACAACTTTGTCCGTTTCTATTTGTATAAGGGCTTCGTCCAACAAGAGCTGAGTTTTGCCAGTAATTTCCAGCATCAAATCTTTACGGCACATGTGTCAAAGTCAAGGCCCGGGGGCCGGATCCGGCCCTCTGGGTAATTCTATCCGGCCCTCCAGATCATTTTATTTTATTGTTATTATTGATCCGATGTTATCTTGTTCTCATTTCTAACTTGTATAATGTTGACAAAAATATACTTTTATGGAGAGTAAAATATTGAAAGTTATTTAAGGTTTAAGTTGATTTATTCTGGAATAATATTCCTGCCTTTTTATTATTCAGAATTAGGTTTAAAAGTTTTTACATTTTAAAAACTGGCATTCTGTTAGCTTATTAGTCTATTTTGGTATTTACGACATTTTTTTATGGCTATTTTGGCTAATTTAGGCTTTTTTAAATTTAGGCTGTTTTGGAGTTAGGCTACTATTTACATGCTAGCTGTTGAGGCTAATTTAGGATTGTTTACCCAGTTTTTTCGGAGTTTTTTTCAAGCTGAGCAATTTTTTCAGCTACATGCTAACAATTTTTGCTAAACTATTTTTTTAGGCTAATTTGGCATCTAGCTAATATTTTAGCTGACTATCAGCTTCAGCGTTTTCAGCTATCAATCTCAGCATCTTCAGTGGCCAAATTCAGCTTCCAGCATTCACACTAGCATTATCACAGGTAATGTTATATATCTACTTCATAATTATGGTAAAAGTTATGGTTTTAAAATATCAAAAATGTAGTTTTAGAGTGTTCAATAAATGTTTATCCTGTTCGGCCCGCGACCTCAGGTGTGATTTGGATTCTGGCCCGTTGTGTGATTGAGTTTGATACCCCTTCATTAGGTCAACCGACTGTTAGCATAAGTCGTCCCACGGGAAATCCCATTATACGTTAGCATCAAGCTAGCAGACTTTAGCTTTATGTATTAGTTCAATCTCTACTCTTATGGATCGATGATTGATTTCTTAAGCTTAGATCGATTCAGATCGATTCTATCAACACAGCCCTAGTCACAAATGCCCTCACAGGTGAATACGGTCCGTCTGCAGGTGGAAAAAGGTCAAACCTGTACGGGGACACCACATAAAACATCAAGGACGTAGACGGCTCAGTAAGCCCCTACAGTGGAAATGTACAGGCAAATTTTGTCAACAGGTCGTCGTGAACACTTGAACTCTCAAAGGTGAGTAGGGGTGAAGAAGCTGAGACACAGAAGAATTTTACGTTTTGTTTTTTTTGATGCCCCCAAATTGTGTTGACTGCTCGAGAAACCTGTTAGTGCTGTTCATGGAGGTGCACTCTCCTTGTGTGCAGTCAGAAGTTATGTCCAAATCCCCCCTACTCACTGGTGCGTTTGGCATTTTCTAGTGCGGTCCAAATCTACTAACTCCAAACTCGAGTGCACTAGAAGTTTTCCGAAAAAACTAGCGTTCATTGATGCTCAGGTTAGCGAATACAGACCACAATGCATTGCAGTTGAATAATTTCAAACGAAAAAACATGTTTAAATGTAATATTTGAATAAACCATCCACATTTTCACCATCAGAACACAAGTCATAAATAAACGTTGTGAAATGTTCATATTGATTAAATTTTCAGTTCCTGAAATCAGTGACGTCATATCCGGTGTTTAGAAAAACGAAAGAAAAGTAGTGATTATCGTGTCCAAATTGCCATTAAAATCCAGGGCACTATATAGTCCCGTACTATAAAGATTTTAGTAGTTAGGAGTTGGAGGGGAATCGGGACACAAACTGATTCTTATGTTGCGTTCATACCTAATGCAATCCGTTCGTCAAATGTGCGTCGGATGCTAGTAATCTGTACGGATCACAATTCAGCCACGATCCGTAGTCCAAGCAGGGAAAAAAAACAAGAATAAAATCATACTTTTTATTGTGGTGTCGATGAAAAAAAGAAAAACATTGTTAAGTTCAGGAATAGAACGATCAGATTCTTCTTCATGTTAGTTTTGACTCCACCCCCTGTTTGCATCATTAACATATCATTGGTTGATATGACCTGTCTTCTTTGCCAAAGTTCAGATTTTTATACTCTTCGTATACTCAAAAAACACCCTTCTGCCAGGCCGACGCGCCACGCCCCACCGTAAAATCGCGACGCACGAACTCTAAACCCATCTGTAGTTTGGAGTAAAATTGGACACTTCTGATGTGCAAAATGGGTTTAGTGTGAAAGCAGTGCACACTCCATGCATCTGGCATTTACGAGCAATCAGTAATGAGCCAGTAAACTTACAACTATAGATCGTAGTGTTAGGCCACCGTACAACATCATCACCTGTACCTCATGAGTGCGAGTCACTTACATTATCCTTAAAAATACTTCACGATTCACTCAACACACACACTACAAAGGTACATTTCTTTATCCCGATGCCCCTTGTCGTGTTCTTGTGGTGTCATGTCCCTTGAGGTGGTCATACGAGCCTCGAAGGAACCACAAGACACACCTGCGCTCCCCTTAAGATGCACCTCTCCATGACCCTCCATGGGTCCACACAACTCAAAAACCTCGGCACCCATATGGATGCATGTGACAAAGCCCTAAGTAATACTGTGTGTCTGTCAAAAACTACATATTCTCACTCCCAACCGTCATATACAGTCCTGGCTCCCTCCACGTCACTTTTTGACGTTTTGGGTGTCCCCAAGTCATTGTTTTTTAATGTGTTGACTATTTCCATTAATTCAGGGGTCTGCAACCTCTGGGTAACAGACGTGGAACCGATACTGGGTTACAGTTGGTCATGAGGGTTGGCCGAAAGCCAACCTGAACTTGACTCTGTTCTGTCGGCCAGTGGGATTCCAGAGGTCGGACAAGAGGAAAGGCATACTTCTACAATGTCCAGTTGAGCCAACAGTTAACTTGTCAGCGATGTATAGGTGCTTTTAATCTGAAATGTGCTTTGTCGTGAATGGAACCTGAGTCAGGTGTTTTCCTTATGTGTCCAGGTGGTCACTTGGTGAGGGCCTTGTTTTTTTGGTATCTAGTGGTTTGTTGGTGGTTAGTTGTGTGGAGGGTAAGGTCTTGGATGTAAGATGAAGATGGTCATGTGTGTGCAATGGGGTCTGGAAACCCTTTGAAATGTGTGTTGTGTGGGAAGGGCCGGATTTTGAATGTAAGGGTAGGTCTTAGTTGGTCGTAAGGTAAGGGAAAGGGGTTGAAGGGTGAAAGGGGGAAGTCGTTAAGATTAGGGTAAAGGGTAAGTTAGGTGTTCTGGTCTGGTCTGCATCCCAAGGGTTGGGGAGACCTGGTTAGTGTCTGTGGCCCAGTACCAAGTGGCCCTTGGACCTGTACTGGTTTGCGGCCCAGAGGTTGAGGACCCCTGATTTAATGAGAACAGCCAGCATGTCCACAAACAGTTAGTTGGGGAAACCCAAGACATTAAACTCACTCCAAACTCGTCCATATATGACGAGTTGGGAGTGAGAATGCGTTGATCATAAAAGGTGTAAATGTTTGTCTGAGTAAAGAATTGTTGGACATACCGTCTCCACGAGTCTCAGGTTTGCCACCCAGCCAAAGACCACTCTTCCAATCAGGTCCAGCACGGCAGAGATGGACATGAGAGCAGCTGCCTGGTACTCCTCAATGCCTTTGCTGCGAGCATATGGAACGAGGAACAGAGATGGGGCGAAGAAACCCAGAGCGGCAAATACTCCGAACATGGAGTAGATCATGAATCGAGGGTTTGTGATGAGGGTGTAATCGACATATTGCTGGACTTTAGTCCTTAGATCCCTCTCCCTTAAACTGGCAGAGTCTTCAGCTAGACTGGGTCCTCCCTCAGCGTCTTCGAGACATTTTTTAGATGTTTCCTGATTGGCCTCCTCTGTGTTTAGTTCTTTCTCCACTTGAATACTCGACTTGACCTCATCCAAGATGTCTTTTAGGAGCATCTTCCTGGACAGGCCATCCTCATCTGCCTTGGCTTCATTGACACAGGTGGATTTAGGGGTATTAGATAAGGGTCTTAGTAGCATACCACACACACACAAGTTTAACTGCAGTCCCCCCATGATCAGCAGGGCACCCCTCCAGGAAAAGCTGTCTATCAGCAGCTGGAACATGGGGGTGAGGATAAAAGTAAGGATGCACTCTCCAGCACTGGCCAAGGCGTTTGCCACCGGGCGTCTTTTATCGAAGTACATGCCCAACATCGTCACTGTGGGGGTCCACGTCAATGCATAGCCAAGTCCTGTAGGAAAAGACGTTAGTGTTGGGCATATCTGGTGTTTGTAAAAGAGTTGGTGTGTCGGTGTGATTACCGTTTAGGAAGCCTACTGTTAGGTAGAGCTGAATCAGGTTGTTGCCAAAAGACCCAAGAATGGCTCCTACACTACAAATGAGTCCTCCGGCTATCACCACGGAGCGATGGCTGTAGCGGGAACTCAGAGCCGACGCTAACGGAGCTGTGGAGAGAAAACCAACACATGGACTCATTACTCTGGTCAGCAAATAGGTTTAAGTCCCATTAGTTCAACTCAGTTTTGTTTATATATCCCAATATCACGATGCAATTGTCTCAGTGGGCTTACTGCTAACTGTACAAAGACATGAAGTCAGTCATAAAATATAAACAGTAGCTGGTTGCTAAAATATACTAGCTAAGTTAAGAGGCGAGGTCAAAGGCCAAGGTAAGGAACACAGACGAGCCTCCTGGAACTTTCCCACTCCAAAACATGAAACGAGCCAGTGATGGAGTCCACTGCCGGGAACAGGAACACCGATGAGCCTCCTGGAAACTGAAGTCTCTCCCTCTCTCCCCAGAGGGAGTTGTTCCGCACAGCAGTGTGTGAAATTTGTTCTCCCCTGGGGGAGTGGTGAGCTGCAGACACACCCACACTCAGGAACCATTTGGTGGCTTAACCCCCCAATCCAGGGGCAGGGAACCCTGGTCCTCGAGCCACCTTCCTCGGCCTGGATTTGAACTCACGACCTTCCAGTCTCAAGGGGGACACTCTACCACAAGTCCATTGAGGTGGTTTGATGTCAGCTGGTCAGATCTCCATTGGGGTACAATTCCATGGTTGGAATTGGTTTGGTAGTGGACACACTCTTCAGGGCGGCTGTGGTGCAGCGGCAGGGCGGTCGACTCCTGATCGGAACTTTGAGGGTTCGATTCCCACCTTTTCTCGCCCGTATGTCAAAGTGACCTCATTTGCCATCTTCTGTTCTTCAGAATGTTTTAACTTTTTAAAACTATACAAAACAACAAAGTGGATACCTGCAACGTGAATGGTGGCCACGGCGATTGAAGTGATCCATGATGTTCCCGCCGCCGTGGTTCCAAAGTACTGCTGGATCTCCACATAGAAGACACCAAAGGACTTGACCACCCCAAAGGTCAGACCGAAGACAAAGAAGCACGAGACCAGGATGAACCAGGCGTAACCCCCGTCAGGCGCCGCTGCCCGCTCCACCTGGACTCCCTTGCTCCAAGCTTTCCCTCCACGGTCCATTTTGACTTGTTGAGCCTGAAATGAACATCTATCTAAAGACACACACAAGGATGTCATTCATGGTGGAGGTCTGCACTGCTGTGTTGTGTGTGTGTGGCACATGAAGAGGTTGTGTGTTTCATGCAACGACCATCTGTCTCTCCAAACAGAATCAGAGGCCACACTATTAAGATGGGTTACTGACAACTACTCCTAGATTGCCAGAAGAAACTCGAAACCTTTTACGTGACAGTCTGGAAAGAAGGAGTGGTTGCCGAGGAAAGGCCAAGGGGTGGGACTGGGATCCATTTCAAATCTGTTTTTAGATGTTTGGATTTTAAAAATGCAATAAAAGCTAAAGGGTTAAGCATGATAATTAAAACATGTTGATATTTTGAAAGTATTTTACTGCAAAAATGTTAAATTAGAGAAATATGATCCAAAACTTGAACAGTAAGAATGGTTCTTGTTTCGCCTTTACTATTGTAGATTTTAGTTTAGTTCATGTTGGCTTCAACGGTTTGCAGCTCTCGTGCAACAGCAGCACAAAGGATGGAAGGACTAAAAACAAACGATCGGGTTACACGGCAACCTCAGCTGTCCTCTGTTACTCAGTTTCCCTCATGTTTATGCAATCATGACACACAAACACAAAAACAACATTCACTAAATATTTGACATAAAGCCTACGTGGGGCACACTAAAGAATTTAGACACATTTAAAGCTTATTTTTATTAAAAAATGAGGGCACATCCAACATTTTCAGTGAGAAAGATTGTTAGATCCTGTGAAACATCAAGAAAGCAGCCGGTGGCGGTCCCGGCATACTCAGACTCTTCTGGTGTCACTTACTGTCAAGTGTCTTCCAGTTAAATGCTAAAGTTCACAGCAGAAGAGTTAAAGAAATGCTGCTATTGTCTGGAAAAACTTCTCAGCACTAAAGATAACATCGAAGCAGATTTGAAAAAGTATCTAAATAACATAAAATGGAAAAAAAAAACATTTTGATTACATGTATATTTAGCAGGGCCGGGAATCGATTAAAAAAAATTAACTAATTAATTGCAAACCTGGAAAAAAATAATTGCAATTATTTGTGGACCTCTTTTATCCCAAAATAATCACAAAATGAAGTTTACACACAAAACTGTAGATTCAGAACATGTATTTTTAATTAAGGCTGTTAATTGATTAAAAGAAAAACATTAATCACACGTTTGTGTTGTGATCAAACACTATTAATTATAACGTTTTTCTGGGTAAATTTGATGACGATGATGCAGCTTTTGAATGAAAAGAGGCCAGGGAGAAAATTGTTCCTTCATCGTTATCGTCTGTCATGTTTAAATTTATGAAGTGTTAACTCAAATATTGCAAAAGTGTCATTTGTGCTCACAAAAACAAGTCAACAGTAAGATGAGCAGAACCTACAGACCTGAAAAAAACAAACAAAAATGAAGAAGTTCCGGTCACTGCTCTGCATCACTGCTCTGTATCACTGCTCTGTATCACTGCTCTGTATCACTGCTCTGTATCACTGCTCCGTATCACTGCTCCGTATCACTGCTCTGTATCACTGCTCTGTATCACCGTATCACTGCTCTGTATCACTGCTCTGTATCACTGCACAGGCTACTTTAATAATGCGACTAACAATGCGCCGTGACAATAGTCCGCTTTTTGTGAAAAAAGGATCTAAATGAAAAAAATAACTAGATTAAAGTATTAAAGCCGATGGAATGTTTGTTTGTTTTGTAAAAAAAAAAAAAAAAGTGGTATAAGTGAGAAAAAAACCAGACAGTGTTTTAACGCACGCTGTGGATGAACGCACCACCGAGGCACAGCGGAGGACTGCTGGTCCGTGAGGTGCGATTATTTTGCGTTAATAAATATTAACGTTAATCATTTAAGGAATAATACCCGATGAAGTGTGCATTATGAGAAACAACACACGACATGAAGGCCTGAACCGTCTGGGGCGAAGCGGAGGTTCAGCAAAGTAGCAACTACTGAGGTTTTTATGCTAATTTGGAGTTTAGCTAATATTTTAGTAACATGCTAACATTTTTGACTGATTTGTTATCTACTGGGCTTTTTAGGCTAATTTAAAGTTTAGCTTCTATTAAGTAAGAAGCTAACCTTTTAACTAATTCAGTTTATAGAGGAATTTTAGAGTATTTTGGAGTTCAGCTAATATTTTAGCAAAACAGTTTTTGGCTAATTTGATATCAAATAGGGTTATAAGGCTAATTTAGAGTTTAGCAAATATTTTAGCAACATGCTAACATTTTTGACTAATTTGTTATCTACTGGACTTTTTAGGCTAATTTAGAGTTTAGCTAATATTTTAGCAACATGCTAACATTTTTGACTAATTTGTTATCTACTGGGCTCTTTAGGCTAATTTAGATCTTAGTTTCTATTTTAGCAACAGGCTAACATTGTTTACTAATATAGAGGAATTTTAGGCTACTTTGGAGTTTAGCTGATATTTTAGCAAAAATGCTAACGGTTTTTGGCTAATTTGACATCAACTAGGGTTATAAGGCTAATTTAGAGTTTAGCTAATATTTTAGCAAGATGCTAACATTTATGACTAATTTGTTATCTACTGGGCTTTTTAAGCTAATTTAGAGTTTAGCTTCTATTTAGTAACAAGCTAATCTTTTTAACTAATTCAGTTTATAGAGGAATTTTAGAGTATTTTGGAGTTCAGCTAATATTTTAGCAAAAAGGCTAACAGTTTTTGGCTAATTTGTTATCAAATAGGGTTATAAGGCTAATTTAGAGTTTAGCTAATATTTTAGAAACAGGCTAACGTTTTTGACTAATTTTATATCATCTGGGGTTATTAGGCTAATTCAGAATTCAGCCTCTATTTTAACAACATGCTATCGTTTTTTACTAATATAGCTTACTTAGAAATATTAGGTTATTTTGGAGTTGAGCTAATATTTAAGCAACGAGCTAGCTTGGTTAATTTGGCATCTACTGAGGTTCTTTGGGCTAATTTGAAGTTTATCTAGTATTTACGCAAGACACTAAATGTTTTTGTGAAATTGCCATATTTTTGAGATTTTAAAGCAATTTACTACAATTTTTCATAAATTTAGGTCAACTTCAGCGCTCTTTCATAGTTCTTTAATGAAACTTCCAGTAAATTTAGCAAATTTTACATTTTGCAAACAGCTTTTGCATTTTTGTGTGTCAAATTTTATAACGTTGTGTCACCATTTTCAGCAAAAAGCTTCAGCAAACTACTTTCAGGAAAAAGCATTCACATTAGCATTATCGCAGTTAATGTAACTTTTCTAGTTGTGTTTTATTTGCCTGCAATATATGTTTATGCCTTTTTAGCTTTGGGAAGCACTTTTTATCTGGGAAAGGTGCTGTAGAAATAAACATTAGCTTATTTATTAACTTTGCGTAATTAGAAAATAACTGTACACATGCAGTTAGCTCCATCTCTTACATGAGAATAATTATATTTTGGGTAATTTTTTAACTTTATGACTCTGACAGCTTCCAGAAAGTGAAATAGTTTTTAAAAATCAGACATATTTATCCTCAGACACCCGAACCAGCTCATGTAAAACGATGTCAGTCCTCCTGTGGACGTGAAATCAGTCAGCTGTACAACAGAAACAATGAACCGAAGCTCTGCAGTGATCAAGTCAAAGTCCAGAGCCTGAATGAAAATCAGAGTTCATGTCTAAAACAGCTGAGCTCTCAGTTTAACTCTCTGCTTTAGCAGTTAGGAGAACATCGATTCGCTGCAGGGCTCCATGTGTTGTTTGTACTTCACAGGAATTCAGGCCCATGACCTGTAGAGCTGAGAGTCTGGACCTGCTCACCTCCAACTGACGTGAGGAATCAGCGTTTGACTCTCTGCAGGCAGGAGTTTTGCTAAAGAAGTCATTAAACTCTGACGTAAGGAAGCCCTCATAAATATTGTTATGTTTCATGTAGAAACAGTCAGCAGAAGTGGAGGAAGAGGAAGTTCTTCTTCTTCTTCTGCTGAGTGAAGTGAGGCCGAGTCAGGATCACGTTCGTGTTTGAATTTAAATCTGAGACAAGGAGGACATTTAATTGTCTCTTTTATAGGATTTCCGATCAAGCTTTTAGATACCACTAAACAATACGAGTGTTTTTGTCAGTTATTATTTATGGAATTAATCAGACACCACACAAGTGATCAGGTGTACATCACCTGTTTGGACAATGATTAGTAAAAATCACTTAGAGTTAGGTTTGTTCAGTCTTCTAGGATGAGAAATACATAATTCAAATAGCCATAATGAGGTTCACTGAGCTCTAAAGGACCCTGTAATTCCAGGGATTATGATTGAACCCCAGAATGAGAGTTTATAATTAAAGTCAAGGTGAGTCAAAGTGAAGGTCACATCAGTTTTACCTGAGGAGGTCAGTCTGAAAGCATCCTGCTGGTCGTGGGGCCGGCAGCTCTTCAGTCGGACACGCAGGTGTTCACACAGGTAAAACCAGGCGCTCGCTCAGCGGAGGTGCAGGTCGTCCTCACAGGCGACAGCAGACGCTTAGGGGGAATGATGGGTAAAAAAAAGGTTGATGTAACACGTGGGCAGCTTCTCACCTTTGAACCCGTTTTCTCTGTATTCCTCGCCGTGTCGACATGTTGATTACAGTGAGACGCTCTCAGGTCGAAGTTTATCAGGACTTTTGTAAACACGCGCACGTGTTTGTGCGTGTGATTCCGTCCAATGAAATAAAGAGCTGATTTAAGGACAGACGTTATCAGGAATCCCCCTGCCTAAATATAGTGATAAGAGACGTAACGAGATTAACGTCTATGAGTTTATCACTACGAGTGAACAGGATGACGGAGAACGAAACATCTGGAGTGATACCTTTGAGTTAAGTAACCTAAAGATTCTTGTTACTAAACAAAACTGAACACAAATGTCATAACAAACAGGCTTTCATGCTTCATTTTAATCGTTCCTTTCATATTTGCTCATTTAATCTGATGTAATCACATTAATCTCGTCAGCAGCATGGTGCCACTCTCAGCTAATAAAAGAGCTCATTTTTTATCAGTTCATCAAACAAAAAAATCCCCAAATGTTTTAGCGTTTCTAATTTTCTACCCACTTTTAGGCTAATCCCACTTTAATTTAGAGCTCCCGCTAACGAGAAGCAGATAAACGAGCGATCAAACGAGCTCGATGCAGCTCAGAGGATCCTCTCAGCGGATTCCCATGATCTCCTCTGGTGGCTCACATCAATCCTTAAATTCAAACTGTCGAGTTTTGGGTTTGGAGCGTTCACCTAGTGAACCTTTGAATAAGTCGTTTTTTTTGCTGTTGCGTTAGGCCATTATCTGTGTTTTATTTCTGGAGTTTAATCGTCATGGTTACTGAACTGTAATAAAAGAGAGTTAAAATTACAGCAGTCTGTGGGCCCCTCCCCCAATCATCCTGGTCAAAGCTGAACGAAACAAATTCATTTTAAAAAGGCTTTTTTTTTTTTTAAATGGTTTATCTCCATAGCAACCATTTCATTTTTTGGTCATTTGGGGCTGACGAACAGATTTATGTCATTTTTAGAAGAATCAGCAAAAGTAAATTTTTGAATTTCCTTAGCAACAGTGTTTTTTTGTTAACCACGCTCACATTTTTTATATGTTCATATCATATGTCACAGCGTTTCGTTTACGTCGATCCAACGACTCTTGTATTAAATATTCACAACATTCCAGTAAAAAATGTGCGAGCAACACGGGAACGCCACTTTTGGGAGTTCGCCATGGTAACGCCATTAAACATCTGCAAACTTCAAAAGCAATTTTTTTTCCTAAATAGCTAAAGACATATAGAAGTTCCTAGGAGGAGTGTATGTTTATGGAAAGTACTAAAGGGTTTTTTTGTTTGTTTGTTTTTGATGCATTTCAAGATGGCGCACTCTTCCTGAGGTCAAAGGTCACCCAGACTTGGTGGGCTGTAGAACTCAATGGTTGACGTCAGAGATGTCTATGCTTCTATGCTTATGGTTGTGGTTTGTGTGTGAAATTTTGTGAAGATTGCTTTGAAAAAAAGTTTTCTTTTCTCATATTGTGCAAAAAATTAAAAAATGGACAAATTCCATCATAATTGAAAAACGTCGTTTGAATGTTCCAAACATGTGTGGGTTGTTTTTTTTTTTTTTTTTTTTTTGTGGATTTTGAATTTTTTTCTGAGCCTCAAAAGAGATTCCCCATTCATGTTTTTGTCGGTTTGTCCCGACTCAGAAAGAAAGAAAACTTGTGAAAACAAACTGATCCTTCCAGCCCAGGACTGCTGCATAACTGAAATAAACTGTAGTTTCATGGAACGTCAAATCTCTACATGTTTTCAAGGTCCTGTAAAACTGATAATTAGAAAGAACATTATGTGTGCTGTTACAAAACGTTTAAACGTTTGGTTTAATACTCAGATAACGTGTTGATGGAAAGACCGTTGAAGGATCCACGTTCTGTTTGCTTCCTCCTCCTGACTCTCTTCAGAGATCTCAGGTTCATGAGGTGAAGTTAGTTCCTGACGACCGACCACATTACCGCACAGAGTCTGAGTCAGCGGTCAGTCAGCTTTCTTCAGGTCAGCTGGTTATACAACAACTCTACTCTGGAAGTGTCAGCAGAATACCAAACCAGGGAAGAGGTCACATTTGGGGCATTTTTATAAGTTACTGTAAGACAAATATGTCAGGTGTAACAATGGGAGACAACGTGAGGGACAAAAAATACATATATAAACATTAGTTAAAACAATAACAAGTCCTGAGAAAGATTTGATAAAAGCAAGCAGCATAAAAATAGAAAAAGGAAATGATGGGGCAATAATTGTATGTAAAGGTTCATATTAAACTTCTGATTTCTTCTCATCTTGTAGAGTCAAGTCAGTTCAGTTTAGGTCAGAAATTACTTTAGTTTTTCATTTTGTAGGTATTGAAATGCTGAATGTTACCAAGGAATATCTCACAGTTCAAGCCTTATTTACAACAGCCCGTACAGGTGGAGACGGGCTGCTTGTGGGTAAAAGTACGCAGATGGCCCACATGAAACATTAAGATCGTAGATCAGGGGGTCAAACTCAGTCACACAGGGGGCCAAAATCCAAATCACACTTTAGGTCGCGGGCCGGACAGGATAAACATTTACTGAAGACTCGAAAACTACATTGTTAAAACTTTAAAACTGTAACTATTTAACATAATTATATAAATAAACTAGATATATGGCATTACCTGTGATGATGCTAGAACGAATGCTGTAAGCTGGATTTGACTGTTGCAGATGCTGAAATTGAGAGCTAAAAATGCTGAAGCTAATAGTCAGCTAAAATATGAGCTAGAAGCCAAATTAGCCTAAAAAAAAACAAACAAAAAAATAAGTTAGCAAAAGCAGTTAGCATGTAGCTGAAAAAATAGCTAAACTTCAAAATAGGCTAAAAAACTGAAAAAGACAAATAAGCCAAAACAGCTAGCATGTAAATATTAGCCTAACTCTAAAACAACCTAAAAAACTAAAAAAGAAGCCTCAATTAGCCAACAGCTAGCATGTAGCTAAAATATTAGCTAAACTCAAATATAACCTAAAAAATCTTAGTAAATGACAAAATAGTACAAAAAGCTAGCAGAATTACCATTTAAAAAACATTTTTACATAATTATGAATAATAAAAATGCAGGAATATTATTCCAGAATAAATCAATTTAAACCTTAAATAACTTTCAATATTTTACTCTATAAAAATATATTTTGTCAAAATTATACAAGTTAGAAATGAGTGCAATATAACATCAGGTCATTAATAACAATAAAATAAAATGATTTGGAGGACCGGACAGAATTACACGGAGGGCCGGATCCGGCCCCCGGGCCTTGACTTTGACACGTGTCGTAGATGAACCGGTTGAGCAAAAATGTTCGTCCTGACATTTATCAACGGGTATGCTGCAGACAGCAGGTTGTAGCTAACACGTTTTGATCACCTAAGTAAGGGTGAAGTAGGTGAAGCGCTGACGTGTCGTATACTCCATTTCTAACCCCCACACCCCTCCAGCCCCCAATACTACAGATTGCGCAAGGAGCCTGTTAGTGCTATTCACGTGAAACATGCGGGCTTCTTCCGTGACTGCTATGCTATGTGCACACCAGGCATGGACACACTTTCAAGAACCCACATTCAGCATTCAGTGTTCACACTGGACTGTTACTACCCCAAACTAGCGCTTGAACCTGCAGGTGGAAGAAGCTTGACGCGAAATGTCGTCTTTTGTATCTTGCTGCAGGCTTTTTCTTTAACAACTCGATTCCGATATATGAAAGACTTTGTGTCACAGAATTCCAGACAGGCACAAACCATGTGTCATGATCCATGTCTCAGTTTTGTCATGTTCCGTTTTCCCTGTCAGTCTCACCATGTTCTGGTCAAATCACCCACAGCTGTTTTCATTTAGTTAATTGTCCTCAGCCTATTTAAGTGTCTGGTCTTCAGTTCTCATTGTCAGGTCATCTGTTCTGTCATGTCACGGCACGGCACTGGTTTGGTTTCTCCTGGTTTTGTCTTGTTTTGAGTTTTTAAGTAAATCTTTGAGTTTCTGCCACCATGTCCTGTCTCCTGCTTTTGGGTCCTCCACCACCATCCCTGACACCATGGTTACTATTTTCTCCTCTGTGATCATTTTTTAGTCAAAAACGTTAGCATGTTGCTAAAATAGAGGCTAAGCTCTAAATTAGCCTATAAAAACCCCAGTAAATGACAAATTAGACAAATATGTTAGCATGTTGCTAAAATATTAGCTATAATCCAAATTAGCATAAAAACAGTTCAGTAGAGGCCAAGTTAGCAAAAAAGCTAGCTCATTGCATAAATACTAGCTAAACTCCGAAATAGCCTAAAATTCCTCAATAAACCAAATTAGCCAAAAAGCTAACTCTAAATTGGCCTATAAAAACCCAAGTAGATAACACATTAGCTAAAAACGTTAGCATGTTGCTAAGAAATTACCTAAACTCCAAATTAGCCTAACAAACCTCAGTAGATGCCAAGTTAGCAAAAAAGCTCATTGCATAAATACTAGCTAAACTCCAAAATAGCTTTAAATGTTTCAGTAAACTAAATTAGACAAATATGTTAGCATGTTGCTAAAATATTAGCTATTATCCAAATTAGCATAAAAACACTTCAGTAGAGGCCAAGTTAGCCAAAAGAGCTAGCTCATTGCATAAATACTAGCTAAACTCCAAAATAGCCTAAAATTCCTCAATAAACCAAATTAGCTAAAAACGTTAGCCTGTTGCTAAAAAGAGCTAAGCTTTAAATTAGCCTAGCAGATCACTGCTAGCTTCATTTGTGCTAGCCTGGGGGCGGAGCTGGCAGCGCAGAGTCTTCCTGGAAGGATCTATTCTCAATTGGTGACATCACAACTGTTTTCGTGGGTTGGGAGGGGCTGGTGCTCAGAGTGGAGGTTTTTAGAAGATTACTCTGAAAGGCCTGAATAAATCAAAAATACTGTTTTAGGTTTGTTTATAGTGAGAAATGAACATAATACCCCTAAAAGCTCAAAAAGTAGATTTTTCATGGTATAGACCCTTTAAAATTTAGGAAATTAGACAGAGTGCAGTTTCTGTGGGTGTCCAACAGGTGTCCCACTGGCAGTACACATCACCTGCACACATGTTGCATTGGCAGACGGTCGGTAACGGGCCAAAAACCTGCAACAATCAGACAGGTCAATCCCTCGGTACATACAGCTGCATGTGACTAAGGTTTAGTTTTATGATAAAAACAACTGTTTTTTCATGTTAGATTCTTCATTAAAGCTTCGAAGGATAAAAACAAAGCAGGTTACTAATAAAAAAGTGACTCTCTTCTCTGAATCAGATCTCTAAGATGCTTCACCTTCCATGTTTTAAGTATTCTTACCTTAATAAAAACATTTTCTGGCACATTTGTTCCCACCTGAACGCCTGTAAATAGATTATAGATTTACTGGTGTTGGTGATGAATGTGAGACGCAGGTGGAGATGACTGGGGATACCAGAGAAGTGTTGTAGATGGAGAGAAACTCCTCCTAAATAATGCATGGCTGTTCTGACAGTGTGTGCAGGGACCGGCATTGTTGGTTTTCAAAGGAAGACGGACTCCTTCTGATGTTTGTTTTCAAGCTTTGGCTGAAATGTTTGAGGCCTCAGACCTTCAGGAAAAACAACTTCTTCAAACACCACCTCGAATCTGTGGACCGAAAATGTTTCAGTGGAATCAGAAAGGAAAACAGACTGTTGATGAGGATCAAAATATATTCAATCAGATGCTGATTCAGCATTTATGATGGTAAATACCAGGGCCAGCTTAAAATGATGAATTTACAAGGATTATATTTATATTAATATAAAATAAATTAATACATTAATACAAAATAATACCATATTTTAATTACTTTAAATGTCATACCTGACTCGTGTTTTAAAGAAGTTGAATTGTGACTTTAAATGCCAAAATTTACGACATAAATTTACAAGAAAAATAGAAATAAATGTATGAGAAATGAATAAATTAATGAGAAAAAAAAACATCAAAGTTTCCGTTTATCAGAGCTGAGCTCAAAGATGAAAGACGTGGAGCATTTTGTCAAGCTTTATTTCCAGATACTTTTAAAAACTAAATAAATTCTGGACTTTTTAGTGACTAAAAATCAAATTATTATTAGCACAGATTAGCAAGGAGATCCTGAAGAGATCCTGAAGAGATCCCGAAGAGATCCTGCAGAGATCCTGCAGAGATCCTGCAGAGATCCTGCAGAGATCCTGAAGAGATCCTGCAGAGATCCTGCAGAGATCCTGCAGAGATCCTGCAGAGATCCTGAAGAGATCCTGCAGAGATCCTGAAGAGATCCTGCAGAGATCCTGAAGAGATCCTGCAGAGATCCTGCAGAGATCCTGCAGAGATCCTGAAGAGATCCTGCAAGCCTATTTATTACTTTTTCAAATTTAACATAAAAATAATAAATTAATAAGGAATAAAATTGTTTATTAATGACTTAAAAAGTCAAACAAGACTCGTGTTTTTACGTAGTCAATTAATGACTTTAATTGTTGAAATTTACAACATAAATTTACAAGAAAAATTGAAACTAGAGAAATTGCATTTCCTGCGGAAATACGTTTGATTGCAGTTTTGCAGAAGGTGTTTTC
>NC_050517.1:31955232-31955898 GCF_002922805.2 Oryzias melastigma | reverse complement strand
TATAAAAAGTTTCAAAAATAAAGAAATTCTGGATTTTTTGGTGACTAAAAATCAAATGTTTAACTTAGATTAGCATGAATATTGATGGTCTCATCAATAGGATCTCCAGAGATCCTGCAAGTCAATTTAGTTACTATTTTAAATTTAACTTCTGAAAAATACATTTTAACAAATATTTTGTCATTTAATTTTCATTTTTAATATTTGAAGTCTGGGTTTATAACCAATTCAAATGAGAGAAATGTTCTGAATACACAAATGTGAATGTTTTTATTGATATTTCTAAGACATTTTGGTTCTGAATCTATTTCTTTTCACAGCTGCAGTAGAAGTATTTAATTGCTTTTCTCGTTAGTGTCATTCATGCTACAGTCAGTTGACCTTCACATTTTCCAGATTAGTTCTTCCAAACTATTTCTGAGCGGTTCCTCTTTGAGGCCCGCAGGTTTTCTGTCCCGCCGCTCCAACGCGTCTGGCTTTAAGGCCGTCTTTATCAAGCTTCTGCAGACTTTGGTGATCAGTGGAATCAGGTGGTTTAAACCGGAGCAACAAAAACAAGGAAGCTTGATGAGCCTTGAAGATTGAGTTCGGAAAACTTTGATAAACTGAACAAAATAAAGCCATAATAAAAACAAAAAAACAGCTGTGGAGAATTTGTTCTCTGGG
>NC_050517.1:31928838-31954580 GCF_002922805.2 Oryzias melastigma | reverse complement strand
AAAATACATTTTAACAAATATTTTGTCATTTAATTTTCATTTTTAAAATTTGAAGTCTGGGTTTATAACCAATTCAAATGAGAGAAATGTTCTGAATATACAAATGTGAATGTTTTTATTGATATTTCTAAGACATTTTGGTTCTGAATCTATTTCTTTTCACAGCTGCAGTAGAAGTATTTAATTGCTTTTCTCGTTAGTGTCATTCATGCTACAGTCAGTTGACCTTCACATTTTCCAGATTAGTTCTTCCAAACTATTTCTGAGCGGTTCCTCTTTGAGGCCCGCAGGTTTTCTGTCCCGCCGCTCCAACGCGTCTGGCTTTAAGGACGTCTTTATCAAGCTCCTGCAGACTTTGGGGATCAGTGGAATCAGGTGGTTTAAACCGGAGCAACAAAAACAAGGAAGCTTGATGAGCCTTGAAGACTGAGTTCGGAAAACTTTGATAAACTGAACAAAAAAAAGCCATAATAAAAACAAAAAAACAGCTGTGGAGAATTTGTTCTCTGGGAACTTTCTGTTTTACCACAAAATAAATAAAAAAAACTTGATTTATCAAAATAAAATCAGATTTTACATAGGAAAAAAGCTAAAATTATTGATTTGGTTCGTTACATTAACTGAAGTCATGTCAAATTATATTCATCCTTATATTTGACTCAAACTTTGCTTTTGGTTTGCTTTTACTGTAAAAACTAGTGTTAAAATTTAAATTAGCTCAGTGTAAATCTCTGGTTTTATCCAATCTTTTTATTTTAACAAAAATTACCCCTCCCCCCCCCCAAAAAAAAGTTTTGAAACAGAAATCAGAAAAATGACTTCAGATTCAGTTAAATTCTGTTTAACCAGTCAATTAAAAGAATGTGATTCTGTCAAATTAAATCAAACAGATTTATTTTTTACATGAAATGAGTGGTGCATCAAACTGTTTAACAAAACAAATAAATAATAATATATAATCATTGGGATCTGGCGCTCCCTCCAACAGTTGGTGACTTAGGCGGCCACCTGGGTCCCTAATCACTATGTCCGGCCCTGGCTGCATGTACGGGGTGTGCACGGTGTCTGTAGGACGTCCACATAAACTTCACTCTGATCGTCTAAGTTCCTCATTTCTAACAGTCAGGCTGCAGCACGTATCATGCAAACAGCAGCAACAAGCTTCTTGTCCGCTGGATTCAGATCATGAAAACACAAAAACGTGTCCGACACGCTTTTGTCTCACCTGCTTCCCCGTTTTGAATGTTTGCCACGATCTGTGGCCCGCAGCACGCCTGTAGAAAAACATTCATGAACCTTTTCGCTCTGGACTCACAACCAGTGAATGATTTAACGATTTCATGCAGGTTTCGCCTTTTTTTGCCTAAAGATCGCCTATGTCCACTCGAAAAGGCAGCTGCGACTGAAGCTTTAGGTGACGACGACAAGAATTACGGAGCCAAAACTTCAGCAGTCAAGAAGTATTGGCTCCCCCTCAAAATTATACTGTCTGTCTGCTTTGTTTGTCAGCCTGAGGAATTCATGAAGTAAATAATTAGTCAAATATATCAAACTATAGATGATTTCATATTTTATTTTGGTTTTTCTATTTTCATGCTAATCAGACTTTATTTTGACCAAAGAGTCCATAGGATCAGTGATGTGGACTCAGACGCTTTGCATATTTTTCTTTCTATGACATCTAGACTGCTTTAGCTAAAATTCTTAGCTGTTTGTTTGCATATATAACACATTTATTGTCAGATGTCGACAGTTTTTCCATCTGGATGACTTTTATAATGTTAAACATGCATAAAAACAAAAGTTCCTCCGCTAACGAGAGCCAAACCCGACTGTTGTTGACCAGGAAAACACTCTGAAATGAAGAGGCGAATCAGCAGCCAGCTGAATAAATGCTGGCCTCTAGCTGTGTAAAGAAGAGCAGCGGGAAGTCACATTTACATTTTCAACAAGCCATATTTGTGGATAAAACAAAGCAACAGCAACAACACGAGCCGTGCTGCTGAATGCTGATTTCCTGCAATCTCGCTCGACTTTCACTAAAGCAATTAGCATAAACGCTAACACGCCACGCTGGCAGATTGTGATGCAATCAGACGTTGCATGTTGTGATGAGCCAAGGTCACTGTAGATAAACAGTGATGGAGTCCGTCAGCATCTTCTTCTTTGGTTCCTAACGAGACAGATTTGTGAAACATCACAGGATTCATTCATGGAGGAGCTTCCAGTTTCTTGTTTATCTTCTTTGATTCATTTGCAGAAATCTTTCGACCTTGTGGCTCGCTGTGATTATTCAG
This sequence comes from Oryzias melastigma, assembly GCF_002922805.2. Classification (NCBI taxonomy): domain Eukaryota; kingdom Metazoa; phylum Chordata; class Actinopteri; order Beloniformes; family Adrianichthyidae; genus Oryzias; species Oryzias melastigma. The sequence goes on along the minus strand of NC_050517.1, from coordinate 31,952,283 downwards.
ATATTGGGACTCAATATTTTACCTCTTAAAACAGGAAAAACTGCACACCATTGATTTCTGAAGCTCCCACTAAAACATCTTCAAACTTTTATTCAAAGGGGCTGAAAACGATGTTTTGAGGCTGCTCAGGTTCTGCCCTCTGAGACCTTTCCGATGCTTCTTCTCCCCAAAAAAAGTCGATAATTATTTGCTGCTTAAAAACCAAATCATGCCCACGCTCACTCAGCAGTCCACAGACTGCAGCTCCGGCTGGAAGTCGCAGAGATCTTTTCATCCATCCCCAGCAGAACATTTGGTGGTCGTTTTGTGGATGATGAGGAGGGAAGCCTTCCTCAGAGGAGCTGGACGGCCAAACACACAAAAAGGGACTAAAACCAGGAGGGTTTGTGTTTTTGGAGAGTTTTTAAAGAACTGGAACTGAAAGAAATGCAGAGAAAAGCCAAATTCATGGAGAGAGGTTTAAAGGAAAAGCCTCGTGTCACAGAAAGTATTTGCACAAAGTTGCATAAACAGAAAAGGAAGTTCTTCTACATTCTTGCTGCAGGCTGACATTTTAGTTTGTAAAAAACATTTCTATCTCACCGTCGGAATGCTTCAGAGTTCAGGAGTTTTTTCTCTAAAGCACAAAGACTTTATTCCCCCAGATTTCTGCCTCTCTCTTCAAAGTTTTAGTCTTTTCTTACCGTTTGGAAGCATTTTCCTAGAAACATAGGGGGACGTGGGCTGCGCAGACGGCCCGGTTCCTGCTGCAGACCGGATGCAGCCGGCTGACCGACTGCACGGCCATTCAGCCGCCGTCCAAGATTTCAAAGGCAGTGTGGAAGGAGACTGTCAGGAAAATTCACCTTGACACTAGAAAGAAAACTCAGTAAATGACCACACCGACAACCACAGTTACTGATGCATAAGGGAGGAACAGGTGTGATGGTAGAACGCCATCATCCTTTTTCTCCAAGGACCGCTTCTTCTCAAGTGGGAGGTGACAACATTCAAACAGAGAAACCAACTAGAAAAGTTCATTAGAAGTTTCTAATAATTAACCATTTGGAAATGTTTTCAGTTCAAACAGCATCCTTCCTTCCTGCTGAGGGCAGAGTATCATGAAACTCCCTCATCCGTGCTTGGGAAAGGAAATAGGTGATCAAACACCGAACAACTGTTTCTAAGAGGTCAAAAGGTCACCTATGTGCTACAGCTTGGGTTAACATTTTAAAACACGTTTAAACAATGATGAGACAAACATCACAGACACTCATAAAAAGCCAAAAATAAACTGGAAAAATGGCTTTACCTGCGATTATGCGAATGCTTTTTGTTGAAAGTAGTCGCTGAAGATGCTGCATTATGCTGAAAATGGTGACACAATTTGATTTAAGTGCTGAAGGAATTTGCTGAAAATGAAAAAGCTATTTGCAAAATGTTAAATTTGCTAAAAGACTGGAAATTTCATTAAAGAACTATGACAGAGAGCTGAAGTTGACCTAAATTTCTGAAAAATTGCTTAAAATATTTAGTGTGTTGCTTAAATGTGAGCTAAACTCCAAATTAGCCCAAAAAACCTCAGTAGATGCCAAATTATAAAAAATAAATAAATAAATAAGATATCTTAACTCCAAAATGGCCTTAAATTCCTCAGTAAACTAAATTAAACGTTCCCTGTGGCGAGATTATTAGCTAAACTTGGAATTAGCAAAAAAAAAATAAAAAGCTAGCACATTACTTTCTAGCTAAACTCCAAAATAAACTAAATTTGTCAGAAATGTTAGCAGGTTGCTTAAATGTTAGCTAAACTCTAAAGTAGCCTTAATCCCACCGGATAATAAATTAGCCAACTAAGCTAGCACATTGCTTAAATGTTAGCTAAACTCCAAAATACCCTCAAACTCCTCAGTAAACTAAATTAGCCAAAAATGTTAGCTAAACCCTAAATGTTTTAAAAATTACTATTAAGATGAAAGCATAATCCATGAATATATTTAAAGATTTGTTACTTAAAATGTTGAAATTTAAAGACCTTCTTATTAATTTCCTGTGGTTCATATTTTGCAAAATTTCAAAAACTATAAAGTTTATAAATACCAAAAATACAGGCAGTAATGTCCTGAACAAACTGAGTGTTTCGATATCAAGATTGATGAAATCTCTGAAAGTCTGATTGAGTTTTTATGTACTGAAAAACGTACAGAAAGGAGCAGGAGAATCACTATAGTGTGAATGTTGACTGAACATTTACACAATAAATAAATAAAAACTTCTCTATACATCCAGTTAACAGAAACAGTTAAATGTTTTAATATGTTGTTTTCTGCAAAAACATGAGACAGAAAATGAGCCTCATTTACTTTCTGGGCTCGTCCAACAGAAACACGTTTTTGCTAAATCATCTAAATCGACTCAAATGAAGTTTATTATTATTAATATAGCGGCAGATGCTTGTTCCAGATGGCAGCAAACTGAGATTGATTCTGTTTACAACTCAATAAAAATGCAAAAACCAGAACTACAGTTTTCTTTCTTATAAATATCAGTAAACATTAAAGATAAACTGACACATTTACTCCACTGTTTTAATTTTCTATTTTTTTGCTCATCTGTGAAATAATAGAAGAAAAGAAAAAGTAAATTCTGCTATAAAAATACTTTTTTTGTATATAAAAAATAAAATAAAATAAAATAAATAAGGCGATTTAAAGATTGAAAACTGCTGTTTTTATTTTATTTTAGTTCTTTTTCAGTTAGAATGTACAGAACATAAAGAACTACTTAAAGAACAGGAGTACGATGAAGTTTTATCAATCCCTATTCCATTCTTATTATTCCATTTGATTTAAACAGATGACTAAATGAGAGGATAGAATCTAAACAAACAATGAAACCTCATAATAATAACAATAATACAATCCTGAACATTATATTTACATCATGCTGAATATAAATAGTTTGACATTAACCTCATAACAAACAATACTCAACACTTTTTCAGGTCATCATCCACAAAATTCCATTTGTTGACCTCAGAAAAGGAAATAGTCATTTGTTTTATTGCAGTTTTTAACTTTAGATACTTTAAAGTCATATTTTTTTCTGCCATTTTCTTCATTTATACCAAAAGGATTTTATAAACTACACAGCAACATCACATTTTGGCCTTAAACATTACCAGCTGTGTCTGCAGAGAACATAAATCTTTAAATGTGACCATTCCTGACTTCAATAGTTTGGAGTGTCCTCATGAGGGAGTCTTTTCAGGAATGACTTTTTTTTTTTTTGCAAAATGATTAAAGGTTCTGGCTTTGGTTCATAAGAATGACCCCAGACCTCCAAACAATATGAAAAATACATTAAAATCAAGCAGAAATACAAAATATGATTTTCTTGGTGATTTAACAAATATTTGAGTTTGATGAAAGATTTTTACATTTTTTTTAATATAAGAAATATGTTGATTCCATTTTAAATTTCCATCATCAGAATGAGTTTTGTTGGTGTTTTGGGATCAATAACAGATTATTCTGTTAAACTTTGTATCAGACGTTTAGAAACTTCTCAAATGTCCTCAAACACAGTTGTGGTCATGTGATGTTTTACACAGAGATGCTCCAAAATGTTTTCTTAATACAATTAATTTCTCTTCAGAAGTAGAACTGACTGAGCTTTAGGTGCTTCTTCCAAACGTCAGAAAAACAGTTTTTTATGAAAGTGAAGCCACTAAAAGCCGATGACTCACAGGATCCTCCTGGCTGCTCCCCAGTTGTTGTTCCGTGGATGAATACATCATGTCGTCATTCCAATCTCTTCATGTTCTTTTCATGGCGGTTCAGGTCAAGTGGGCAGAAATCCAAGCAAGGATGCCCAGATCTTCCTCCTCCTCCTCCTCCAGGAGGTCACTCACCCTTTTACTGCGCCTCCTGCAGATGTCCTGCTGGAGACGCTTCAGTAGGTGAGTAAGAGTCTGGCGACGTCCTCCTCAGATCTCCAAATGCTCTCAGTATGAAAGAGGAAGCAGCTTCACTCTTGATCCTCAGATCCTTCATGCAGATGCAGCAAAGAAACCTTTTATACCACAATCTTCACAAGAGGTGAAGGTCATTTCCTTTGGCTGCTGCCTGAACCCACCAGAGATGAAGGAGAAAAGAAGAACAAAACGTCTGATAATTGAGAGATTGATAACAAAATGAAGAAAGAAAAAAAGAGTAAAAACTGATCTCTGACTTATGAGGACAGTCTTAATATTCTCTTAAAAAAAGCAAAATTTGATTATCTTCAGGATGGAAAGATGAAAATACTGTTTTTAGAATTTGTAACATGTCTGTGTGTCATTTTTCTTCTGAAAGAGAACAAATGTAATCAGAAATCATTTAGTTTTTGCATTTCCGAGTATTTCTCCTTTTAAATCAGTCAAACTGTCTTGGACAGACTCTGTTTGAATGAATGATCTTCTTTCCATCAACAGCTCTGCTGCACATGCACTAAACCCTCATCTGTTCCTAGTGTCTAGTTCAGGTTCTGGAGAAGAGAAGATGGTATCTTCACATTGACTGCAGTCAAATGAGCCGCCGTTCACATTTCTGTGGTCAAATCAGCATCACTGGATTTTTGGTGTGAGTTTCATCCAATACTTACGGTAGCAGGACTGAGAACGCTGGAAAATCTCCACCAGACTCCACGGAGCTTCTTGATGTGACCACGGAAATGTGAACGGCGGCTCATTTGACCGCAGTTGGAAAGGATTGTAAATCAATGAAAGAGCATTTTGATGTTAGCTTTGATTATTTTATCAAGAACTCTGAGAAACCAATGATTGAATGTATTGATCACAGTCAATAAACATTGGAGAATTAGCTAAAAGAGTCTTTGGTGAACTGGAAGGAGAAAGAATCAGGATTTTGGAGGAAGTTCTGTCCATGAAGATCTTCACTTCCTCGATCAGAACCATACGGCTGGACATTACCCAGATTGATGGATGTTTTAGTGGAGATTTACACTAACAAGACACAGAGCTATCCTAATCAGACAGGAGGGATCAGGGGCGGAGCACCAAAAGCCACGCCCCCTCAGGGGAGATTTTTTCAAACAGAGGCTTCAGATCAACATGAAAAATGGCTTTTTAAGACACTTAGGTCGTGGGATTTTGGTTAAAAACTCAATTATCATAATTAAAACACTTCTAGAAACGTTCTTTTTTTTAATTAACATAAAATGTCATGGGACTTTAACAGGTCGGTTTTGACCTTTGTCTTGAATCAGATTTAAAATACACTAAAAAAAACCAAATCTTCCAGGTTTTTTTGGTCATCTCTGGGTTATCTTCTTAGACTTCCTTATCCATGGATGCGTTGGTAGTATTATGTTTTCTGTGGATCTCTGGGTCTTTGCACCTTTAAATTTCAATAAAAACAGAAAAAAATAACCTACTGAGAATCATAATCCGTGTATCATTCGTTCATTCGTTTTTCAACTTAAAATCAGAAACGAAAAATCGAAAAACAAGCAGTTTTTCGTTTTTCCGTTTCTGATTTTAAGTTGAAAAACGAATGATACACGGATTAATCATTAATAAAACAAAAGTTATTGGGTTACTTGTAGTTTAGTGAGATGTTTAGATCTCTGAAATGAATTTGCTTAATCAAATGTTCTATTTAAAAATGATTCACTCTGTTAATTCCTGCAGTGTTTTGGGTCATTTTTGACCCATAACACTACATGCTGTATTTTCATCAGCAATAAGGTTTCCTCAGATCCTGTCAGTGGACTAATGAGGCAGACCGCCATCCTTGTAGAGCACAAACCTTTGACAGAACGCGAGGTCTTGGTTCTCATTTCTGAAGGGATTTTTTGACGGTGTTTACTCGTTCTTAAAGGCAACTTTTGTTCTAAAAATGGACATAGCAAATCAGAATGAAAATAGCTCCTAATTAGCATTAATAAAAATATTGAGACTGATTTCATTTCTATTAATGTCATATTTTTAGACTAGGAACCTTCAAAGATGTCGGCTGGATTTTCCAGATTTGTGCCACCTCACCTTGTCCTGTCGTTCACTTACACGTGGTCTTCATTATTTCCCTCCTGAGGAGCAGATCTCTGTCACTCCTCTGTGTTTGGGACTCAGATAGTGTTTACTATGCAGCTTCAGTCAGTAGAAGCATGAAATCGGAGAGGATCATCAAAGTGAAGTCGACATGATCTAAAGGGCAAACTCTGAGTCTCAGCACATGATTCATCCCATTACAGAGATGATGGATTTATGGAAGATGGCAGATAAAGAGAGCGTTTTCTCCTCCGTCCCTCTCTATCGTTCTGATGGTTTATCTGTGCTGTCACGCTGAAGTCTGATCCCTCTTCTTCTTCTTCTGGTTTACATCAGCGTCTCAGGATTACTGACCTACGATTAACTTTTTGTTGTTTCAAATCTAATTGGATTGAGTTGTCTTTCAGATTTTTGTGATTTATTAAACTGACTAGAGCAGCTTAGCAGAATTGTTTTTGTGGTGTTTTTAACACGTTCTTGTGGATTGTTGAGATGATTAAGGACATCTGTGGAGAACATTAAGTTTCAAATTCCATTTCTGAGTATTTTTTTTTTTTATTACAATTGTGAATCAGACAAAAACATTTCATCGGAAAAAGATCGTAACAGATAAAATAAGCTGGGCGGGGCCAAAAACTCCCTGCTCCGCCCCTTTCTGATGAATCCACTTTCAGACAAATAGATCCATGAATGTCCTCATTGGGGTCGATTAATTGATCTAAGCTTAATAGATCAATACTTGATCCATTAAAATAGTCATCAATCCAACATATAATGCTAAAGTCTGCTAGCTTGATGCTAACCTGTAATGGAATTTCCCATAGGACGGCTAATGCTAACGCTCGGTCGACCTAAACATACATTCTGACTAAATGAACATCTTTATATATTTTCCAAACTCTTTTAAGGGAATATTTTTAAATCAACCATTAATTGGCTCATATTTTCTTCTTCTTCAGGAATAATTTATACTGCTGTAAGGCGATCGCCACCTAGTGGCTAAACTGAAACGCCCTCCAGGAGAGGAAGAACAATTCTCTGTTTGAGAATCCATGTAACTCTGTATGATATTAACAATCTCATTATTATTACACTAATACATTTTAAATGTGAGCTGGATTAGATTAATATGAAAATATTCAAGGTAAATATCGATTATTAATGTATTTCTAAGCAAATGTGTCTAAATGTAAACACTGTGTGTCTATATATGTATATATATAGTTATTAAACGAAGTGTTTAATAAAATAGATTTGTTTATGTTAACTATGTATTACCAAAAATAAATAAATAAACAAACTTGTTCCTGTAAAGAAAAGTCATCCTAATGACATTTAAAATCTAGAGAATTATACTGACGTCTTTGATTAATATTTATATTAATGTGTGTTGTGTCAATTAGCGAAAATAAAAAAGATTCAGCCAAATACCAAAGCTGGAGGTGGGATTCGAACTCACGACCTTCCGATGAAGAAAAGACCTTTGCGTACGACAAGCTGCCATGACCACAAGAGCCGCTGGAACCTGCGAGTGTTTGTCACTAATAAAGACAAAATGCTGAGAGCAGAACTCGCTCAGGGCATCACACACTTATGCTAGATCTTTCAAAACTTGTCGTCTCAAAAGTAGCTCGCCAAAAAGTGTGAGCACTCCCGTGTGCGTCTTTGTTTTCCTCGTCTGAGCTGGAATCTGGTCAAAAACTGTTCGTCTGGATAAAACGATTCTCCTCGCTGTGATTGTTGCACCACTAATGTTAGGTTGGTGGTGTGAGGGGCTGTAAGCTAGTGGGGGAGGACAAAGGACTCGCTCGGAGGTGAATTCAAATGAACTCCTGCTGCTCTGCAGAAACTATGTCCAGGAAAATGACGGTTTGTTTTTTTATTTTAGCTAAAAACAGCATCATCAAAAATAAAAACCACTGAGAAGGGTTGGAAACAGATCTCTGTGAACCTGTTGTGGGGATTTTCCTTCCATTTTGCGTCTGTCTGCTTTAATTGGATCAGGAATCCTGCGGTGGGCGTCCGCTGAGAGGCAGAGAGGAGCGAACAGCGATCGCATTTCACGACAGGGACGGACGTCAACCAGGACATTTGTTAGAACAGAGAGGAAGATTGCTGTATGCTGCCGTTTGTCATCTCAACCCCGAGACGAAACAAGGAGGGATGACAGAACGAGTCCGTGCGTCTGGGAAAACCGCGGAAAAAGGAAAAACGTCCAAGTTTATGTCGTTGTTTCTGTCGTGTGACTACATGTGTAGTGAGTTAGCCTGCAGTTACTTCAAGTCAAATACTGAAGCTTCCTTTTTAGTCTGTGGAAAAATAATTTACTAAAAACACATTTGATCTTGTATAGTATTACACTGAACTGTCATAAATAGACTTCCCTTTGATTTGACTTTTACTGACATTTATTCTGTCCTGCAGACGTCCTGAACTGAAGGACCAGATGGATTTGAAATTCTGTCTTAATGCGCCTTTGGGCGAAAAATGTCACTTTCACCTCAAGCTTAGAAACTCATCAAAATTTTTACACAACTATACCTCGTAAAAATGAATTCTGGGCACGAAAACACCCTTCCCAAATAAACTAACATCACAGCGGGGAAACATCAGAAAATGAACGGACTCGAAATCTTTCATGGGATTCAACAAAAAAAAAGAAAAGAAATCCAGAAATGAAACCAAAACACACGCGTCGGGAACATCCAAAGGAAAATTTGGTTAAAATCTCTGTACCTGTCCCTTTACCTGTCTTAAAAAACATCAACTTAGTATAATAAAGTCAAAGGGAAAAGCAGCGAATCCTAAAAACTATTAGAAGGGAATAAACTAACATTAACTCAAAATGAATTTCCACCTCTGGAACCTTTTTCTAGGAGTAAATCCCACTGAGAAAAGGGAGATCCTTATTACTGTGCTGCATAATGGATATGCTGTATATGCTTATGTGTTATGAAAGGCTTTATTTTTCAATAAATGGAGCTTAAAAGCTTCATAAATAATATCAGTGCCTTCTCATCATCTGTAAGGGCTCTTAGCTTTGAATAAAAAGGTTTTTTTTGTGAGTAAATCCAATCAGAGACAGATTTGTGTCGCATACTAGAGCTGACATGTCAAAAACCTGAGTAAAAACCCGTTAATGCCTTAGAAAATAGGACCGTTGGGTTAAAGAGACTGTTTGGGGATCAGTTTGTCAGAAGTTTGTTGGACTTTCATTGTGTCCTTTTGGTAAGAGTTTAATCCATGTTACTCCTGAAAGTTAACCTGCAATCATTTATGTCATGTTTTCAATATCATTCATGTTTTGAAAACATTCTAAATAAAGTAAAATTAGAAGAATCCCAGTGAAGACAGAAAGTCTTCTGCAGCAGCTGAACATCATCCGTTTGCAGCCTCGCACTCGGCGGTCTCAGGTAATACCGCGCTCCTCGGTGTGTCGCCTGGCAGCGGTCCCGAGCATGCATCACACCAACACGGCGGGGCTCTGCAGTAAACCCAAACCAGTCTTCTTATCAGAAATTACAGCTATATACTTTTACAATTGATCCATCGAGTTACCATGGTGACCGCGCGGCTGAACTGCACAGCAGCAACTTTCAGCTATGATGTTATTTCATCTTTCTCTGTTAAAATGATTTTCTTAGAATGGCAGATAATTATATTAAAGTTAGAACAAAGATTAAAAAATGACTTTTGATCGTGGAAGTCGCACAACTTTCACATCGACTCAGGAGAACCCAAACAAACGCTCGCCATTGCTGTTTTTTTTATCTTCAGTACATCCAGACAAAGAGCTCTCCTGCTGCTTTCTTCATCCTCCATAAGTTTGTTGTGATGAACACTAAAAGTCAAGTGCTGGACTTCTAATAAACATTACAAGCAGACACTCCTTCAGCTCAGACAGACCAGCACTTAACCGAAGAGACGCCATCAGGATGGAGACGAGGACGGCTGTGAATTTTAATCTGCAGGTTCAGGGGATCTCCACTCCATGAGATGGAAAATAGTTCATAATGAGTTTGAACTTTTATTGATTTTACTACATTTTTAACGTTTTAAACATGTTGTCAAAGGTACAAAAATATTTAAGATTTGACGATATTTCGAAGAAATATGATCCAGTTATGTTGTAGAACAAAGGATATTTTTGAGGATTACAGGAAAAATGAAGCATCCATTTATGGATTATTTATAATTAATCATTTAATTCATTTCCCACATATTCACAAATGGTCACACATCCCGAAATACCATCACACGACAACCTAAGTGCACGTTTTTCAGCTGAATTTGCAGGTGACAGGGGCGGTTCTGGATGTTTTTAAGAGAAAGTTAAAATTTTACAGCGACCAAACGATTTTTCGCTTATGCTGCATTCACACCGACCATTCATGTAGCAGAGACGGCCGTTTTCAATGTTAAGTCAATAGCGCAGCTGTGAAACTGAAGTAATCTGAAGTCCCGCGGCGCGATTTGAGCGATGGGCGGGGCAGTGTGCAACTTGAGTGGTGCGACCAGAGTTCAAATACCTAAATTTTGAAAGGTTGGCGAGTCGCATCGTCCAATAAGGAACCCAGGTTTGGACACTTGATGTTTTCAGGGACTCAACCAGCGGTTAGAATACTAATCCACAGCGAGCGTTTTTGTTCTTAAAGGGTAACCAAACAGGGAAATTGGAGGGTGACTCCACCCACAACCGAAAATCCATTCAGAGGGGCGGGACTGGGGAACCGGACCGTTATTACTGGAGCTGCAGATCATGACGTGAGACTTCTGAAACTTACATGGATTGACCAATCACAAAATTCAACTGTAATACCTCATTTCAACCTGTAGGAGCATCAAACAGATGGTTCTTGGCTCCATTTTCAAGAATTTATTATTATTTTTTTATTTATCAAAAATTTGGCATCAAACAACAGACATCACTTTTAAAGCCCCATTAAAAAAAGATTTTTGGTTTGGTTACTCTTTAACTTCCACGTATTTCCTTAACCCGTTGGAGCCGCGGGTTGTCAGAGCTCATCCAGCTGCTGTTGGGTGAAGGTGGGACACACTCTGGACAGATTGTCAGTCTTTCACACCACGGCCACTCTCTGAAAAACTGTCCCCTAATTTTATCTCTGTTTTTTTTATTTATTTTTTTATCCCCTTTCTGGTTAGACAGTGATCCATCAGACTCTGTCACAGAGACACAGAAACACTGGGGAAGCAGCTGTCATAGAAAACAGTCCCTGTAGAGAGAGTGAACCAGCTCACAGTAACGGGAAATTCTCTGAATGATCTCATAACTCAGACATGTTGACGTGTAAGCAATGTTTTTGTAGAATTCTTCACAATAAATGAATCTGATTTCTCAACATCGTACATGTCTTCCATTAGTTCTAGGTAAGATATCCACAGACACCGCTCCATGTAGCGATCAGGCTGAAAGCATTAGCTAGAAGCTCCTCCCACATGCGGCTGGAGCCTCTAGCGACGAGCACCAAATTCGCCACACAGCAAAAGAGGGGTGGGCCACACAAATTTATTACGCTAATTGTATGAAATCTTGAAGATTCTGCTGATGCATCACGCAGTGACAGTTGTGAATTTTCTCTATAGTAGATCTCTATGGTATAGTACAAATAAACTTTTTAAAATTGGTAACAGTTTACATTTTCAAATTTTCAATATTTTATAGTTTTCAATAATGTTCCATTTTATTTTTCAAAATTTCAACAAGTCCCTCAAGTTTTCAAAATGTATTTTGGAGTTTAAAACTGCTTTCATATTTTCTTTTTTTTTCAAATTTTAAATCTGTTTTTTCGTTCACTTTTCGTTCCTGATTTGACCCCATGGGAAACTTCACCTTCACTTTATACGTCGACTTCTGGTAGAAGTATCGCTGCACTTTCGACTTTGTTTTAGTTCATAAACTTAAAATCCAACATTATTCTGCATTTCAGAGCAATGAATACACAATTCCCGAATAATATTTTACTATACTACCGTATTTTCCGGACTATAAGTCGCTCCGGAGTATAAGTCGCACTTTTAAGAGAATAGTCCAACATTTATGAACATATTCAACAAGCCCGACGTAACGTTGCATTTGACATCATGCGTCAAATTCGAGTCCGCTGAATCTTTTGATGTGCGTCTAATTTAATGCTCAATCCTTGTCCAAAAATGTGTTCATAAACTAGACACTCCCATTGGAGAAGCTGTCTGAAGTTTTTAGCCTCATCGCTACATGATGGAGGCTTTGGCTGTTTATCTTGTTTAAAATACACAGAAGATACGGATGATGTTGAGAGGTTAAGTTATTTATTTAAAGAACTCCACAAAAGCATCTATAATCATCTCTCCATTCTGGGTTCAGCAGTTTTTTGTCTTTTTCTTACGGCGATCGTTACCTTCTAGCCTGCAGGAGCTGCATCTAAATGACAGTTTTTAGCTGCTCTTCTGTCTGTTTATAACCCAGGAAGAGAAAAATAAAAACAATAATAATAATGTCTTGATGCAAATGAGAAAAACATCATGACATCCATGAGGAGAATGATTAGATTATCAGGAACGTTTGTTTAGAACGTAACTTCTTCTTCTGCGTTTCTGTCAGCTGACAGCAGTAGATACTGATACACAAACCTACAGTGCCCTCTAGTGGTTGTTATTGGGAAACAACCACCAAAAGGAAATAATAATAAAATAACAAATATATGAGCCTATTTATGTGTAACAAAATCACATATAAGTCGCTCCTGAGTATAAGTCGCACCCTTGGAAAATCTATGAAAAAAAGCGCGACTTATAGTCCGGAAAATACGGTACATTTAAAAACATCATAAATTAACGATCTTGGACGTCACAAATATTTGTACTCCAAATTTCGGGAGCAAATCTCGAGTTTTGGAGTACTTGTTACGGCCCTACTGTAAAGCTGAGCCTACGGGGCATCAAAGGCAGCGTGCAGCTTTAATTTTTTCTCTTTAATTTTAATTTCTTGAGTTGTTTTGATTTAGCTATGAATGAAAAAGCATAAATTACGTATCTTAAAGCTGAATTTGATTTGGCTTCTCAAGAAAAAAATAATAAAAATGTGGAAAAGATCCAAATGAGCGTCTGACTTTCTGATGCTCAGTGGAAGAAAAAGAACGACGAAGGTCATGTAAACAACCAGAAAAAGAGGATTCCGATGAGTTCGTGAATGTCTGACCCACAGACTCAAACTCTCCCCAAAGAAGTCTTCACATCTCCACCAAACTGGATGATCCGCTGAACCTCCAGAGAACCTTCTACCTACCAGACACACATTTGCAAGTTAAATCTATTCATGCATCCTTCTTAATCACAGCTACGATCCCAAAGGACTTCCCAACACCCACATCCTGGGAACAATGAATGCGAGCTGCGACCTCTTCAACCGCCAGACTCTGCGAGCGAGAAACCTCCCACTGACACCCAGATCCAGCGCATGAGTGGGCGTGCACCAAAGCGTTCGTCTGCGTGTGATTGAAGAACGAGGGGAAAGAGCCTCGACAAATTCTGATTGATTTGTTTACAACGTTTAACTTCTGCAGGAGAGCATTAAAAATGAATGTCATTTCTCTGAATAACGGCTGGAGCAAATATTTATCCTGATGTTAAAAACAAAGTCGATGGAAAACTCAAAAGAAAAGAGGCAAACGAAGAACAAAGACAATCGCAGGAAAAAAGTGACAGATTTTACATTCTGTAGTTATTTTGGAAGTGACGCTGCAAAAATATGTTCAAGAGAGACGAAGACAATAAAAACAACAAATCAAAAACAGCTCATCTGTTTCTGCAAAAATAGTCTAAGGAATAAATGAAAGCAAAAAAAGACCAATAGATCTATTTGTTATTGTAATTTAATGCTGTTAAGCAGCATATTCAGTATGTTTTATTTACAATAAAAAAAACTTTTTATGCTTTTGTGGAAAACAAATGATTTCATTCTTTTTTTTTTTACAAACTCTGGCCATGAGGATTAATAGCATCATCATAAAATCTTATATATGCCTCTTGGAAAAACACATAGACAAGTAATTTAACATTTTATTATAATGAAGAATAACGCTGAAAAAATGGAGATCATTGTCAAATCAAGCATTTTAATCAACTTTTGGTTCCAAATTGAATGCATATTTTTAGTCAAGCTGTGCTGGAAGCTCCATTTGAATTAATACATAGTAACTTTATTTATTACCATGTCAGAAATAAATGTATTTATGACCGAAGGGTTTTTCAAACTCCTTGGAGCTCCAGAAAAGTCATTTTGATGCCTCACATGGTGGGATGTTTACCTCAAGATGAAATTGATGTAAACATCTCATATTGTACGAGAAGAAAACAAGTATTTTATTAGGTTTTCGGCATGTCTGGAAACAATGAAAGCCCCACTGAGTTTTCTGTATATGACAGAAAACTTGATATCATCATTTTTATTTAATATTATTGCAAAACTGAAGATTAAAGCTCTCAGTTTGTCCTTACATTATTGCATTTTTTAATTTCAAAAGACAAACAAGATATTTGTTTTTAACCCTGTATCACCATTTGTAGCATATTTTGACTAATGTAATTCTGAGCCCCCCCCCCCCCTCATTAGCATAATCAAAACTTTCCTCAAAAACTCATTGTATTGACTTAGTCCATGTTTTCTGCTGTGCAGTGCATTATCATTCCACTAGAGGCACTAGAAGGGTTTTCCTGCTCATTTCAAAATGGCGGCCCCCATGACAGTTTTGGCGGGAAAATATTTTGCTAATTTTCAACCCTTTCAGGTTGAGATTAGCTCACCTATTGTTATTTCTTTTTCCTAAATGACTACTTTGCTGTATTAAGAAAAGCTAAAATTGTTTATACTTAATTGTTTATAATACATTTCTACCGTGTTAAAGATGTGTGGATCAAATTTGAGACGATGGCTAAATAAAGTGCTTTTTTTCCCAAACAATATTTTTATGTTTATCACGATTGATATTTGAAAACAATTTTATTTTTCTGTCAATTATTTGATGTATTGGGCTTTACATGGTTAAAGAAGAAAATGTTTGGGATAACCACATTTCTTCACTTTTATGGTTTTATTTTCACTGTAAGAAAAATCAAGTTTTTCTGCACTGAGAGGAATTTAGGAGGGAAAGCTGCGTGGAGCCTGAAGGCAGAACAGAGTCGATTCTGTCTCGCTGTGAAGTCCATTAGTGAGTGATTTAATGTAGAGTTCCTCAAACACCTGTCACTGGTAAAGCCATTGACTGTATATGAGAACTGGAATGAATGACCCCTCCCCTCCGGCATTCCAAACAGGAAGTAGCTCCAAGAAGACAAATCCCATAGACTTCTATAGAGAAATAAACCACTTTCACTCAGTCTTTCTATTGGTCAGAATAACCATTCTTGTTCATGTTCCAGGTTATTCTTTATCGAGTGATTTGATTTATGCCACCATATTACAAACAAAAGTCACAGTTCTGAGAAAAAAAAAATCCTAAATTCCAAACACAATATAACATTTAAGAATAAAATTTAATATTCTGCAAATGAAAATATTTGATTTAAAAACTTTAAAAAAAAATAGTTCTGTGTTTGCAACACAAATGTTTTCAAAAGCGTAGTGTCTCATCTCACTTTCTTCCTATCTTTGATTTCGTGTTCATAGGTTTCAGTTTAGTGTAATAAATGTGCCACCGTTGGCCCATTTATTGATGTGTCTATGGTGAAACAGTTGGTGCTGATTCTCTGTGGCGGCCCCAAAGAAGGTGCTTCTCCTTCTGAGTTTAACTCAAAGAGAAACTAGTCAGAAGTTGAAGACTGTAGAAGCCCGGTTGAATGGAACTGATACAAAGTCCGGGTCTGTCTCCAAACATCGGCAATGCAGAGACAAGCTAAGACACTTGATTGGACAGAATCTAGACCAGAGGTCTGCAACCGTCAACATCTAAAGACCCCTATGATCATTTTTTTAATAAAAAAAAAACATTCCCAGTAGTGTTTTAATTATGATTATAAAGTTTTTAACCAAAATCCACCAACCTAAATGTCTCAAAAAGACATTTTTCATGTCGGTCTAAAACCTCTGTTTCCAAAATCTCCTTTGGAGGGGCGTGGCTTTTGGTGCTCCGCCCCTGATCCCCCCTGTCTTAGCTCTGTGTCTCACTAGCGTAAATCTGTTACATAAACATGTCTAGCAGTTTAATTTTGACCGAACTTTCACCAATCCTTTCCAACTGCGGTCCAATGAGCCGCCGTTCACATTTCCGTGGTCACATCAAGAAGCTCCGTGGAGTCTGGTGGAGATTTTCCAGCGTTCTCAGTCCTGCTACCGTAAGTATTGGATGAAACTCACACCAAAAATCCAGTGATGCTGATTTGACCACAGAAATGTGAACGGCGGCTCATTTGACTGCAGTCAATGTGAAGATACCATCTTCTCTTCTCCAGAACCTGAACTAGACACTAGGAACAGATGAGGGTTTAGTGCATGTGCAGCAGAGCTGTTGATGGAAAGAAGATCATTCATTCAAACAGAGTCTGTCCAAGACAGTTTGATTGATTTAAAAGGAGAAATACTCAGAAATGTAAAATGATTTCTGATTATATTTGTTCTCTTTCAGAAGAAAAATGACACACAGACATGTTAAAAACTTAAAAAACTGAATTTTCATCAAAGGGAAACTTTAAAGATTTCTCAACAACCACAACTCAGTGGAAAAGTCTTACAAAAATAAGACACTACTTTGTATTTATGCTTTTTTTACTATTATGACAAAAAGTCAATAAATTATTGTTTTTGTGCATGAACAAAATATAAACGTTTAATGAATAATAGAACTGTTTCTAAATATGAAATCGTTATAAACTTTTGACATGACTACCTTTCAAAATAAAAGACAGGATCATTTCAAAGCAGCAGATGTTGTTTGATGTCAGCAGGAATCAAAAAGACTATATGAGGTTTATTTTATAGTTTTTAGAGAAAACTCATAAACTTAGCTATGTAGAAATAATTCAGAGCTAATTAGCGACCCTTACTGTGTTTTTGGACCAAACAGGACAATAGAAATCCTTGAAAAAGTAGGCGGTCTCACACAGTAAAGGAAGGAATGCAGACAGACGAGCAGAATCATAAACCAGAGATTAGTGAGTTAACAAACAATAAGATCTGACATTATCTATTACGATAAAATAATATTCATTTGTTGATTGAACACAAACTGATGCAAGAATATTTTCAGACATTTTTGTTTACATGCCAAAGCTGGGAATGGATTAGCATAAATACATATAAATAAATAAATATTCTCACGACCAGCCAATAAATAAATAATCATTTGTTTTCATTATAATACATATTTTTGCTGCATGTTTGCATTTGATAAAAATGTTCAGTGAGAGTCTGAGCTTAAAACCAAAGCAGCTTCAAGGTGACTTCAGTGGTTTTTATCATTTATTAAAGAAGGTAAAAGCATGTTTATGGCCCACGGTGCGTTTTTATTACCAGCATGAACATTTATTACCGCCGCACTCTCTTTTTGAATCATGACCGCTGCCGTTTTAATCATCCATTTCAAAACATTTTAATCCAAACTGTGTGGAGTTCATATAATCCATGATATGGTGATGGTATTCTGGACTGCTGCTTTAAGCCTGATACAGTACACGAGTGTCTGACTCAGATTTACAGAGATTGAAATGAGATTGCATAATGTTGGAACTAACGTTACTCACATTCGTTGGTAAAAAGTAACCGAATAATCAAGAAGTCGTCCATGCCTGAGGGGATTTTAATCCTGGCTTTAATCTAGATTACGCAAACATCTGGCATGTTACCGCATCCACTTCAGCTTTGGTGCAGCAGCTTTAAAGAAAAATGGAGATCTCGGTAAGAAATCTGGAGCGGGAATGAGCACGGAAGAAGCGTTCCAGAAAGGTTCTGCAGGTCTGTGGAGATGCACATCTATGGAGCTACTCTAGTGCCAATATTATTTGAAACCCAAATAAAACAAATTGAAAATGATATTGGTGTTTGTCCAAAAAAAAGGGGAAATTGTCCCAAATTTTTTGCTATTCTGAAACATTTTTTTCAGCTTCATATTCATTAGGTTTCAAAACTCAAAATCTCCCTATTAACTCTTTTTTTTTCGTTTTCAAATCTGAAAATTTCAGTTTCAAAACTTTCGGCCCCCTTGTGGCGTGTTGGGGCGGGGCTAACACGAAGGACCAATTAAAATCCTAGACGGTGGCGACTTCAGTCCTGCTGAATTCACTGAGACTGAGAACTATGATAATTATGGAGCTATTTTGAGGCCAATATTATTTGAAACTCAAATAAAACAAATTGAAAAAAATATTGGAATTTGGCCAAAATAAAATTAAATGTCAAAAACTTTTTGATATTCTGAAATAAACGTAATTATTTTCAGCTTCAAATGTTTTGGGGTTTTTTGAGTTTCAAAAATCAAAATTTCAATTTTAGAACCTTTTTTTTCACTTCAAACTTTTTTTTTTTCATATTTGAATCCTGAAAATTTCAGTTTCAAAACTTTTGGCCCCGTTGTGGTCCGAGTCCACTAAGTGTGATCCCCACCATGAGGCGGAGCTAATACGAAGGACCAATAAAAATCAATGAGGGTGGTAACTTCAGTTCCGGTGCGTTCGCTGACTCTGAGAATTGTCAGAAAATCTGTACTAACATACTCTGAAGTTGTCCTAAGACGGGTAGTAAAATTAGAGTTTTAATGCATACAAACCTTTGTGTTAGCCCCGCCCCAATGCGCCAAAATAGGGCCAAAAGTTTTGAAACTGAAATTTTCAGATTCAAAAACTATAAAAAAAAAAAGATTTGACATAGAAAAAAAAGTTTCGAAATTGAAATTTGGAGTTTTGAAACCTAAAAAAGCAGAACATTTGAAGCCAAAAATAATTTATAAATATGTAAAATGAAATACATTTATTTTAGAATAGCAAAAAGTTTTAAAAAATGTTTTGGCCGAATGCCAATACTTTTTTCAATTTGTGTTATTTGGGTTTTAAATAATATCGGCCTCAAACGGCTCCATAATTATCACAGTTCTGAGTCAGTGAATGCACCGGGACTGAAGTTACCGCCCTCTACGATTTTGATTGGTCCTTCGTGTTAGCCCCGCCCCAACAGAGCCAAAAGTCTTGAAACTGAAATTTTCAGATTCGAAAACGAACATTTTTTTTGGCCAATTTTGGTCAATATTTTTTTTTAATTTTTATTTTAATTTCAAATAGTTTTGGCCTCAAAATAGCTCCATAGCTCCTCCATGCTGATAAACCAGGTGATGCCAGGAGGAGAATGGAGGAACTCCACACTTATCTGCATCTCTGGCTTAAGAACTCGAGGATTGGAGGTGATACGAAGAACAAATAAAAAACAGATTTCTCTCAGTTACGTTTTTTATTTGCTGGATTTTAAAATACATTATTTAGTCGCTCAAACTTGACTTGTTCTCGTCTAATTCCTGTAGTTTGTAGAAAAAAACCTCTGCAGTCTATTAATACGCTTAACTTTATAGTAGAGAATGGAGAAAGCAATCCTTCTTTATTCAGCATTCAAACACACAAACGAGATAAATGTGGATTACAGACGAGTCAAACTACTGGATCGTTTACACCTCAGAAAATGGCTTTAAGCTTCTCCGCCTGCTTATGGCATAAAGGTCGAGTCCATACGAGTGAGATCGAACTATAGGCAGCATATCAAAAGTAATGAGACGGGGTTTGCTCGTGTTTCACAGTGGAAGGAAAAGCAACTTTGGATTTCCGTATTGCATGTTGATGGAAGCAGCGTATCTGAAATATTGCTGCGGAGGCGTTCGGTCAGACGACGAGGATCGTCTGAGTTAAAGGGTTTTCTCGTCCTTCGGTTTGCACCATGAAGAGCGACCGGAACGTCATCGTCTGAAGCGTCCGATGCAGCAGAGCGGTTAGTGGAAGTGAAGCTGGGAGCTTTTAGAAAGCGGTTGCTGGAAGGCTGTGGTTGTTTCCTGAAGCTCCGCCCCCTTTCCCCAGCAGAGTCACAGACTCCAGCGAGGGCTGCTTGTCCCCCATCCCGTCCTTGATTCCCTCGTCCCCCTCGTCCCCCCCGTCCGCCGGATCCTCCGTGGTGGCGGTGGCGGCGGCGGCGGCGGCCGCACACTCCTCCTTGAACAGGCGGTCGTGCTCCATCTTCAGCTCCTGGTAGGAGCGCGAGAACATGTGGAAGATGGAGGTGGCCGGGAAGGCCATGATCAGGATCCCGCTCAGGATGCTGCTGAGCGCCACCACCTGTCCGGGGATGGACCTCGGCACCATGTCGCCGTACCCCACGGTCGTCATGGAGATGATGGCCCACCAGTAGGAGGCGGGGATGCTGCTGAAGTCGTGGGTGCCCGTGAGCTCGCTCTCCGCCAGGTGGACCAGAGGCGAGAACAGGGTGACGGCCACGCACAGGAAGAGCAGGAGGAGGCCGAACTCGCGGGTGCTGCGCCGCACCGTCAGCCCCAGCGTCTGCAGGCCCAGCGAGTGGCGGGCCAGGCGCATCACGTAGAGAATCCTCAGCGCTCGCAGGATCCTCAGCACCAGGCCCAGCTTGTCCAGGTAGCCCTTACCTCCTCCGGGCCGCTCGTGCTCCAAGGCCGGGTCCTCCTCCGTCACCACCAGCGAGACGTAGTAGGGCAGGATGGCCATGGCGTCGATGATGTTCAGCGGCCCGCGCAGGAAGTCCAGCTTGCTGCGGGCCTGGATGAAGCGCAGGAGGAACTCCAGGGAGAACCAGGCCACACACACCGTCTCAATGATGAACATGTTGTAGCATTTGGCGGAGCACTCCCCCTGAGGAGCAGGAAATGGGCGGGGTTTAGGGAGGTGAAACAGGGGTGACAGATGAGGAGGAGGGAAGACAGAAATCCTCAGGTCAGATAATCATCATGAAATAATCAGGAGCTAAAGTCATCCAGTGAAGCTGCTGACGCTTAATGCTGCCGCACAATCCATCAATTATTTCATTTAGGAGGATCTCAGAGATAAATGGAGGCTGTGACGAAACACAATTAGGACTGTCCTCCAGCATCAGAGAAAGAACGAAGCAGCTGACGGGGGCGGACGTGTAGAGCGATGAACAGGCAGTCACCTCACAGGTGAGGAAATACAAATTAAACAAGTATTTCATGCTACCTCTGTAGATTCTCCACCTAAAAACAGTCCGTCATCCTAATGGTAGCTTCATTTGAACAGTGAGAGACAGAAACCGTGATCAGGAAATCAACTTTAAAGGATTCATAAACATTTATTTTCATCTCATTGAGGGAAACAAGCATTTGTTCCCCTAAATCTGGGGTCAAACTCAATCACACAAGTGGTCAAAATAAAAAAACACACCTGAGATCAATCAGGATCAACATTTATTGAACACCCTGAAACGACATTTTAAAAACTTTAAAACCATAACTAATTATGAACTATATATGGATCATTACCTGTGATAATACTAGTGTGAATGCTGGAAGCTGAATTTGGCTGCTGAAAATGCTGAAATTGATAGCCAGCTAAAATATTTGCTAAGTGCCAAATTAGCCTAAAAAACAAAAACAACAACAACAACAAAAAAACTTAGGTTGGCCAAAACAGCATCTTAAAATAGCTAAACTTCAAAATAGCCTAAAAAAAATGAAAAAAGCCTAAATTAGAAAAAAAAGCTAGCGTGTAGCTGAAATATTAGCTAAATTCCAAAACAGCCAAAAATCTTGAACAAAGTCTAATTTAGCCAAAACAGCTAACATGTAAATAGTAGCCTAACTCCAAAATAGTCAAAAAAACATAAAACAGCTAGCATAATAATAATATTAGTAATAATATTAATAATAATCTTTATTTATATAGCATCTTTCAAGATAAGAATCACAAAGTGCTTCACAATAAAACATAAGTAAAGCAAAGGATAAAACAGGAGTATAAAAACAGAGGGAAAAAAAAGATAGTAGCCTAAGTCCAAAACAGCCTAAATTAGCCAAAACAGCTAGCATGTAGCTGAAATATTAGCTAAACTCCAAAACAACCTAAAAAATCTTAGTAAATACCAAAACAGTCCAAAAGGTAACAGAATGCCAATTTTTAAAACTTTAAAACTGTAACTTTTAACCATAATTATGAATAATAAAAAGGCCGGAATATTATTCCAGAATAAATCTTAAAAACATTTTTTAAATATTTAACCATCCATAAAAATATATATTCTTAAATTTATATATGATAGAAATAAGCGCTGGATAACATTGTGCCATTAATAATAATAAAATAAAATGACCTGGAGGGCCGGATCCGGCCCCCGGGCCTTGACTTTAACACATTAGAGGGTTTAAATACTTATTTCGCTCAATTAAATGCAAATAAATAAGTTATTTTAAGTCGATATCAGAATTTTCTTTGTGATTTTTCTCTCACTGTTCAAATTAACCCATTGGATGACAGCGGGTCAGTTTGTTTTTAATGAGAAAACCTTCAAGATCAACAAATATTTATTTTACTGTATTTTCCTGCCCGTCAGCACTCTAGTGCATCAACACAACCATGAATGTCCACCATTGGAGATAAACCGGTTTGATTCCTGCTGGTCTTCATGTTCAGGCGGAGAGCACAGAAACGGTTCGCGTGTGAATGTCTCCACCGAGTGTGTGGGACTCATTTATAATGCATCCCTGGAAGTTGCTGCATTTGCTGCAGGATCGAGGCATTTGTTTTCCTCGTGAAGGACACTTCTTCAGGCAACACTCTGTCCTTATCTGGGTTTTCCCGCCATAGTAATTCTGAAAAATGTGGCGGCGTTTCAAACTCCAACCTCCATGCCTCACCGAGTCTCTTTTTCCTTCATAAAGAACGCTCCTGAATTTTTTATCTTTGAAAAATAACCGCAGACCACAGGACTGGACGTCTCCTGTTGAGTCTGAGGTTTTTGTGTCCTTTTTCAAAGGCTTCTCCTCATTTTTTCCCTGTTTGCTCAGCATTTATCTTTTCACTGGGCGCCCCATTTAGTCTTTTTTTAGTTCGTCCGTCCCTGGCTCACCTGCCACCTCCTCCCTCGTCCCCCCCGCCTCTGTCGCCACCTTCTAATCACTCACTCTGCTCCCTCTTCCATTACCTCTCAGGGCTCCCTCCTCTCTCATCCTTCATCCTCTCACTCCTCTCTCATCCTTCATCCTCTCACTCCTCTCTCATCCTTCATCCTCTCACTCCTCTCTCATCCTTCATCCTCTCACTCCTCTCTTCCGGCATTAAAGCCTTCATTCCTTCAGCGTTCCTCCACTCCTCTGCCTCTCATTCATCATTCGTTCCTCTCCTTCTGTCTTATTCTTTCACTCGTGTTCAAACATCATTTGTGGCGTTACTGTGATGATTTAATGTTGAAA
>NC_050517.1:31927170-31927788 GCF_002922805.2 Oryzias melastigma | reverse complement strand
CTCCTCTCTCATCCTTCATCCTCTCACTCCTCTCTCATCCTTCATCCTCTCACTCCTCTCTCATCCTTCATCCTCTCACTCCTCTCTCGTCCTTCATCCTCTCACTCCTCTCTCATCCTTCATCCTCTCACTCCTCTCTTCCGGCATTAAAGCCCTCATTCCTTCAGCGTTCCTCCATGCAGCCGTATCCTTCCTGCCGTTCCTCCACTCCTCTGCCTCTCATTCATCATTCGTGGCCTCTCCTTCTGTCTTAACCTTTCACTCGTGTTCAAACATCATTTGTGGCGTTACTGGGATGATTTAATGTCGAAACATTCCTGTGACACATGTCAAAGTCGAGGCCCGGGGGCCGGATCCGGCCCTCCGGGTAATTCTATCCGGCCCTCCACATCATTTTATTTTATTGTTATTAATGACCCGATGTTATCTTGAGCTCATTTCAAACTTATAATTGAAATATTTAAAGTTATTTAAGGTTTCAGTTGATTTATTCTGGAATAATATTCCTGCCTTTTTATCATTCATAATTATGTTAAAAAATAACAGTTTGAAAGTTTTAAAAAATTGTTATTCTGCCAGCTTTTTTGACTGGTATTTATTAAGATTTTTTAGGCTATT
>NC_050517.1:31921390-31927135 GCF_002922805.2 Oryzias melastigma | reverse complement strand
GTAGTGTTACGCCCCCTGCTTGCCAAGCTGGGAAGTGTAACATCTTTTTGTTTATTAGGATGTCTGGGTTGCTGTTTTGGAGTTTAGCTAATATTTCCGCTACACGTTAGTTGTTTTGGCTAATTCAGGCTTTTTTTTGTTATTTAGGCTATTTTGAAGTTCAGCTATTCTTTACAGCTAAATGCTAGCCATTTTGGCTAAACTAAGTTTTTTTTTGTTTGTTTTTTAAGCTGTTTCAGAGTTAAGCTAATATTTACACACTAGCTGTTTTGGCTAATTTAGGTTTTTCTATTAGTATTTTAGGCTATTTTTAAGTTTTGCAACTTTTTCAGTTACATGCTAGTGTTTTTTTCAAACCTATTTATTTATTTTTTAGTTATTTAGGCTGTTTTGGAGATTAACTTTTTTTTAGCTACATGCTAGCCATTTTGGCTAACCTAAGTTTTCTTTTATTTCTTAGGCTAATTTGGCATTTAGCTAACATTTTAGCTGGCTTTCAGCTTCAGTGTTTTTAGCTATCAGCTTCAGCATCTTCAGTGGCCAAATTCAGCTTACAGCATTCGCACTAACATTATCACAGGTAATGCTGTATATCTAGTTACGTTTTTGAAGTTTTAAAATGTAGTTTTAGAGTGTTTAATAAATGTTTATCCTGTTCATCCTGCGACTTAAAGTGTGTTTTGAATTTTGGCCTCTTGTGCGATTGAGTTTGACCTCCCTGCTCTATCAGATTAGACCCCTTCGGTAAAAATAAAATCAAGTGGAATAAAATGTAAAATCATTTTTTTTGATACTTTATTTTTTCATCTTCTGTCACTTTTGACACATTCAAACTTAACCCGAAGGTCAATTCTGAACAATTCAGGTATTTAATTAGTTTTTTTTAGAAAGTAATTGTTACAGCCCAATGAGCAGACCTGGTTCTAGTCTAGTGGAAAAAAAACAAAAAAGGACGATAACAAGAACTGGACACCAGTGAGAAAAAGGAACACAGATTAATGAATAAGAGAAACAAAAAAGCAAAAGAGGAAAACCAGTTTGTGTGCTGGTCCAAACAAAAGACAAAACAAAAGGAAATGGAACCTCGGCCAAACAAGTCATGGAGACTTCTGACCAGTCATGTCCTCCGTCTGAGTCAGCAGCTCCCCGAACCAAAACTACCTAAAAACAAATAAACAAATCCTGCAAATCAAGACTACCAAACTCCAAACTAAAATAACAAAACCCGGCAGTGTGAGACTACTGAGGACAAAGGGAAAAAGAACAAAACAAACGGACACAGCTCAAAATAAAACCCAAAGCTGCCCAGCCTGCTGTCCCGCTCCCTTCCCACCTCCTCTGCCTTGAACACCTGCCAGGTGAGCAGAAGGGCGGGGCATGCTGAAAAGGTGCAGCACAGCAGCAGCAACAGTAGCACGCTGTGATGTATTCTCTGGCTTCAATTTGCTCCAGAAGCTCAGTGACATAGTTTTAAATAAAAATTGGAAATTTATTCAAAAATAGAAATTTCTTGTATTTAAATGATTTTGCATCAACCTAATTTTGTATTTATTCTATCTTAAGTCTCTGCAGCAGAATAATGACTGTAAAATGTATTTAAGAAAATAAAATGTTGTGACTCAAATATTTAAATTTATTCAATCAAAATAAATTAACATTTTAAATGCTTTAAACAAATTTGTAAAGGAACTATTCTTTATGCAGATTTTGCAAATTTTGGGACTTTTATATTTTAATTTGCATTTTTAAGCTATAAATGAAGAATTTATTGAACTGAAGAAAATTACAGTTTTTAATCTAAAAAAATCAAAGTGTGTTCATTTCTGCTGATATCCTGTCTGTAAATCTTTCACTTTTGAACTTTTTTTCAGTTTTTTTCCTCTGAACTGTCCATTCAGCGTTTGTCATGTGCAGCCGACCGCGGAGGAAATAGTGGCGCCCTGACGGCTTCATCTTAACATGATTTCTCCAGAGGAATCAGGGACTGACGGGGGACGTTTCGTCTTCAAGCAGATTCGATTTAGGAAAGTAAAGACAGATTCGATGACTTAAGGGCCTCATTTATAAGACGCAGCACTTCAATACATCAGATGTTAACCTTTTCACCGCCTGTCTTCAGTCCCACCGGCATTCCTCACTTGAACATTCCTGGCTGACCGTCCTGCATCTTCCAGGCTCCTTCATTCCCCTCTGGACTGTGTGCTGACTTCAGCCTCATCGGAGCTTTGGGACAGCGTTCCCACTGTCTGCAGAACAGACCATCTGTTACGGCTGCGAGCCCTGACCTACTCTGAAAGTACACAATTACACACAATAACCTCCGACAACAACAGCTACTTTCCTGACCTCATCTCCTCCCGGTGATTCTCTGGGGAGCGCATGTCAGGGGAGCTCATTTCAACTGTTTGGTTATAAAAAATAAAATAAAAGTTCTTTGTTTTCAGTATCAAATTAAAACAAAGAATTACTGCGTGTACTTTAATACGTGACGTCTGTAAGATGAATAAGGTGTCTTGTAGAGACAGTTTTAGACACTCAACTTCCATTCTTTGAAACCTTTTTAATAACATTAAATGCAAATAAACTATTTAATGAAAACAAATTGCAATACAATACTTTATCTTTTAGACAATCACAGTTAAGAAATTATACCCAGAGCTCTTAAAGTTCTGCTGTCTGCGTATCTTTGACTTAATGACAGCAGCCTGAGGGCCACATGTGGTCCACGAGCCAGACTTTGGACATGCCTCAGTCACATGTACTGGTACTGGGGGGCTGACCGGGTTTCGGTTTGTCCCGGTCTGTGGAAGATCGTAAAGAGGTGCGGCGGGATCTAAAGTAGATCCCGCCAAAAAGAATTAATGCAAATGAATTACAACTCGCGAAGTTAGCCGTTAGCATAGCATTAGCCATCCTATCAGAAATCCGATTATACATTAGCATCAAGCTAACAGACTTTAGCATTTTGTGTTCCACCGATCCCAACTTTCATGGATCGATTATTGATCTATTAAGCTTAAATCAATTCAGATTGATTCATTGATTTTTTTTGTATCAACTCAGTCGTAGTTTATAGTTCACTCTTCTTACTAGTTGATAGTTGCAATATTTTTAATTGTTAAATCTACTTCAACGAAGGGCTCTGTTTAAAAAATGATAAAAGAAGGATATTAAAAGAAAAAGAGTGAAAAGAAACCGAAATGTTTATTAAATTTGTTAATTTTTTAAATGATTGGTAATCTAAATCAGCAGATTTTTAAAATCAAATGACTGAGTCTGATCACGCCCAAAAACACGATCCGGACATCCTAATTTGAAGTTTCACAAACAGAAAATAAATAAATTTAGTTATAATTCAGTTTTTTTCTGAAAGCTGTAATTATTATTAATAATCGAGGAAGATCTATGGGGTCAAATCAGGATCAGCTTAAAGTGAATGAAAACACAGATTGAAACTTGAAATTATAACTGAAAAAAATGAAAAATAAAAAAAAAATTGGGGGGGGGGGATTTGAAAAAAAAACCCTGCAAACTTGAAATAAATCTAGAAAATTTGAAAAAAAAAGTTTTTGGAAATTTTGAAAGAAAAGAAAACAAATCTTGAAAAGTTGAAAAAAAAAATACTGGAAACTTGAATTAAAAAACTATAAATGTAAAAATTACAAATTAAAAATTCGATCTATAAATAATTTTCAATATATTATCAGTAACAGCTGCTGTTACTAATGGCGTCACGTCACTAAGAACATCCGCATTACCTCTTGGGGAATCATGGGATGAATTTTCGAGTAGCCAATGAGCTCAAAGCCCCGCCCACATGTAAAATTAGGCTCAAAATCCGAACTGAAACTGTAAACCGAGGGCTGAGAGAGAAGATTCAGAAAACCAAAAAAGAAAAAAAAGCAATTTACATTTACGTAGGTTTTTTTCTTCAAGTTTTCAGTATTTTTTTTCACATTTTCAAAAATATTCTTTTTCTAATTTTAATTTTTATTTCTCATTTTCAAAATTTATTTCAAGTTTTCTTTTTTTTTCTTTTTCAAAACATTTTTTTTCTTTTTTTCACATTTTCAAGATTTATTTCAAGTTTTCGGGTTTTTTTTTTCTCCAAATTTTCAAACCTTTTTTTTTTTTTCAAATTTTCTTTTTCGTCTTGTTTTCAAATTAAGAAAACAATTTAGTTCCAAAGTTTATTTTTTCAAGTTTTCCATCTGTTCTTCACTTTTAGCTGATCCTGATTTGACCCGTTAAAATCTTTGCTGAATGTTTTTGGACAACCCTTTGAACGACGTCTGCCTCCTGCTGGCGTCAGCGGGGTTAAATCGTCCCGTCATCTGAGCGGTGACGGGGCAGCCGACAGGAGCTGCATATTTCAGCGGAGGTCACCTGGTGTATCGGCGGTTTGAAGTGTAAATGCGCCTCTTTGCTGATGAGCCAGAGAACGCTGCCATGACTTTGAAACGGGAATGTTATTTAATGCACGGATCAGACTTTCAACCCGGGTGTGCAGAGCTGACACTGTTCTGAGCGATACGGCGGCGAGAGCGCGTGCTCTCCTAATCACGCTCCATTATTAGTGCACTCACTTTAAAATGGGCTTATCGTTCTTGGCGAGGCTTCCTGGTGCGAAGGTCTGACATTTAATTTAAGTCTACCGCTCGTCAACGTATTTCTCCGTATCTCTCCATCACATTTCTCGAGTGACTTTTCACACGACGATTCTGCAGCCTCCAGCCTCTGAGCGGGTCCAAAAGAGAAGACCTTGAACAAACTCTGCACCAATGAATACGTTTTTTCACTGCTTTCAGCTGACCTTGACCTCGCTTTAGCACTGAAGCTGAAATAAGGAGGAACTATAAGGATTTAAAGGGTTGAGTTTGATCTCTATACATTACTGTGCTGAAGCTGAAGTCATGGTTTATTAAAGAGTCAGCATCAAATGACAGCTGCTTCTGATCCAACCTGCTGTCACCTCACAGATGCACAAATGCAATGAACGCTCCGAACATGAACAATCCTTAAACTGTAATCGTTTTCTCTCCTGAGGATGGAGCAGCGTCTCCTACAATGTCTGGAAATGTGGCTAATAGTGACTCTCCTGCGGATTTCAGTGCGATTTTCAGCACGGAAAAACTCAATCACACTTTCAGAGGTTTCTGCAATCTTCGTATCAAAATGTTTAGACATTTCTGCTTGTATTTTTGGTATTTATAAACTTTACCGTTTTTGAAATACTCAGCAAAATATTGAATATGAACAAGAAAGTCTTAAAATGTCAAAATGTTCAGTAAATTATCAAAAAGCCTTTAATTATATTCATGGGCTATGATTTCATCTTTTTTAGCAGTTTTCAAAAAAAGTGGAGATTAGCTTCTATTTTAGCAACATGCTAATTTTCTTTGACAAAATCAGTTTACTGAGGATTTTTTGGCTATTTTGAAGTGTAGCTAGTATTTAAGCAACAGGCTAATTTTGTTTGCTAATGTATTTCAAGACTTCTGATCTAGCCTACAGAAGCATTGTGCTTAAGCTAAGCTATTGGGACACATTGGTTACACTAATCTCGTATCCACCAAGGTTTTTAGACTATTTTGGAGTTTAGCTAGTATTTAACACTCGAATTCCTGAGCAGGGAAGAGTTCCCCCCCCCCTAGTCCCAGAGCCCATTGTTGTGTCATGGTGGGTCACTGATGAGCCATTAACTTGCCCATGTATATGTTAATGCAGCATGTAGTACCTAATGTG
>NC_050517.1:31908738-31915575 GCF_002922805.2 Oryzias melastigma | reverse complement strand
TCCTGATGCGGCCCGGCCTCAACTAGATTCCGCCTCCAGCGGCCCCCGGCTGATTTGAGTTTGAGACCCCTGGTTTAAAGGCATTTGTTAAAAATATTTCATTTTACCTGCATTGAACAGTTTGGAGGTAAAAATAAAATTTAAAAGTAAAAACAAATATTTAACTTGGACAATTCCTGAGCGGGTTTCGAACCCTTGACCTTCTGAATGTGAGTCCGCAGCCTTAACCACTCGACCGTCGTGGCGGAATCTAGAATGTATGTCAAACTTAAATTTAAACATGACAATCTGTGTTGCGAAATCAGGAAGTCATTGTTGATGGTTTAAAGGCATTTGTTAAAAATATTTCTTTCACCTGCATTGAACAGTTTGGAGGTAAAAATAAAATTTAAAAGTAAAAACAAATATTTCATGTGGACTATTCCTGAGCGGGATTCAAACTCATGACCTTCTGAATGTGAGTCTGCAGCCTTAACCACTCGACGGTCGTGGCGGAATCTGGAATGCATGTCAAACTTAAATTTAAACATGACAATCTGTATTGCGAAATCAGGAAGTCATTGTTGATGGTTTAAAGGCATTTGTTAAAAATATTTCTTTCACCTGCATTGAACAGTTTGGAGGTAAAAATGCTGACGTTTTTGGCTGATTATCTACAGAGGTTTTCATAAGCTAATTAGAGATAAGCTTCTATTTTAGCAACAGGCTAACTTTTTTTACTAATTTAGTTTACTGAGGAATTATTTTGGAGTTTAGCTAGTTTTTAAACAAACAAGCTATCTTTTTAGCTAATTTGGGATCTACTGAGGCTTTTTGTGGTATTTTGGAGTTTTGTTTCTATTTTAGCAACATGCTAATGTTTTTCGCTAATTTGTTATCTACTAAGGTTTGATAGCGTAATTTAGAGTTTAGCTTCTATTTTAGCAACATGCTAACATTTTTGACTAATTTAGTTTACTGAGGAATTTCAAGCTATTTTGGAGTTTAGCTAGTTTTTCAGCAACAAGCTAGCTTTTTTCGGCTAATTTGAGGCTTACTGTGGCTATTTTATGCTAATTTAGAGTTTAGCTAATATTTTAGCAACACACTAAATATTTGTAAAAAGTTGGCATGTAAGAACTTCGACGCTCTTTCATAGTTCTTTCAAAAATTTTCCAGTCTTTTAGCAAATTTGACATTTTGCAAATATCTTTTGCATTTTCAGCAAATCAGTTCCACAATTAAAGTAAATTGTGTCACAATTTTCAGCAAAAAGCTTCAGCATTTTAAGCAACTATTTTCAGCAAAAACGTAAATCAAATAACATTATTGCAGGTAATGCAACTTTTCTAGTTCCAAAGCAGCAATACATAAAAACCATGGAAGTGAAGATGAACGGTTTCTCCTCCGTGTGAGGCGGCTGCACAGGTTGCAGAGTGTCCCATCATTTACAAAGACCAACAGCTTGTTCATGCACAAACTCCCTAATGGAGAAAAATGAAAACGAGACGCGAGTGGAAGCGATTAGAAAGGAGAGTGGGTGGATAAGTGGTGCAGAGAGGTAAGGGAGGAAGGGAGTACAAGATAACTGGATGAGCAAAAGATGTGGTGACATCTGAAACACGGAGATCCCTTCACACCGCGAACGTCTCTAATCTCCATCTGTCAGGGACTCGCACACAGTCAGATATAAATAAACAATGACTTTCTGGGCTTACATCCTTCCAGCCTCTCCTCTGCAGGACACCTTCAGCAAACATGGGGGACTGTAGTTCAGTGTGGCGGCGTCACAAAACACAAAAACTACGGAACAAAGTTCTAATAGACTAAAATGACATTTTGGTGGGAGGAGAAATTTTTGAGAGAGAAAATTTGGATTTTCAGGTGATTGACACCTGCTGCTGTTTGTAACCTCAGCAGCAGTGGTGGGGCAAAAAGTATTCAGTCAGCCACAACAGTGCAAGCTCCCCCACTTAAAAAGAAGAGAGGCCTCATCAAAGGTATACCTCAACTATGAGAGAAAATAAAGTAGAAAATCCGTTTGTCTGATTCCTAATATGAAAGTTACAGGCCTCTTTATCTTTTTAAGTGGGAGTTTGAGTATTTCTTTACTCAAATCAGGATGAATCAGGAGCAGATGAAAAATTGTTGTTTGAAAAAAACAAACTGAAATGGGCGGGGCCACAAGCTCCTTGCTCCGCCCCATTCTGATGCATCCATTTGCAGACAAATAGATCCATGAACGTCTTTGTTTTCCTGGTCTGAGCTGGAATCTGGATCAGAACTGGACGGCTGGATAGTTCTAGTATTACTCGCCATTTTTGTTGCATTGCCAATGTTAGCTTGGGGTTGTGACGAGCTGTTAGCTAACGGAGAAAGTGTAAACAAAGGGATGATGGGATTTCAGTGCAGGCTTACTTCGGCACACAACTGAGACGCAAATTTCTAATGAACTGCTGCTCAGCAGAAACTATATCCTAGAAAACTACAGAACTACTCACATCAAATTTGTGATTAAAAGAGCATTCTGAACGTTTTGGAAATAGATCAAAGGATCATCAGTCTGACTTTAAGTTCAGACGCCATGACTCAACTTTAAGATAACGTTACACAGATTACTGAGAACCTTCACCTAAAAGTGCTTCTAAAACAGGAGTGTCAAACTCAACCACACAAGGGGCCGGAATCCAAAACATGATGTGTTTTGTGCTCACAATTTACATTTCTGAGTTAAAACTTGATAAATTTAAACATTTCAGACGATAAAAAATTAGGGAAAATGTTCTCTGGCCTGTTTTTGTACAAAAGCTGCATTTTGTCATATAAAATGTCCAGTAAAACATTGTGATTAATCACAATCCAAAAGCGCGATTAATCGGATTAATTCTTTTAATCCATTGACAGCATTAATTTAAAATATATGTTCTAATTTTACAGTTTTGTAAATTTCATACTTTCATTATTCAAAGATAATAAGGAGTTGGCAAATTATGTAACATTAAAAAGAATTGCGATTAATTTTTTTCCAGGTTTGCGATTAATTAGTTAATTTTTTAATCGAGCTCCTAAAAATCATCAATAGAAAATGATTTTCTTATTTTAGATCACTTCTGCTTTCTCTCTGGATTCTAAAGAAGTGATAAATAAAGACTTTCAGTGAAATGTTCAGCCATCGTGTTGTGTCCTTGAATCAGGAATTCTACTGCAAATACTTCTCAAACTCCAGAAGGAATATCACATTTTTGTAAACAAAATTATCCTTAAACAATATAGAAAAAAACCCTTTCTACTTCAGATGGGATTCGGGCTCTGCAGCTCTGAGGCGCTGCAGAAAGTCAAGTTAAAGCAACTTTAAATGTTAGATCCCAAATTCCAACTGTCCTGAGAGCCAGAAATAAACAAAGGTTTGAACGTAATTCTGCACAGTTCCAAACAGATGCATCCTTCTGACGCCACGCTGCAAAGCTTTCATCTCCAGCAGCATTCTCCCCGCAGAAAACAAGCTCCAAATGGGAGACATCTCCGTTAAAAAACCTAATCTCTATAGAAAAGTGTCTCCCAGATAGATCTACACTAGATCTGTTAACCCTTTTCCAAATCAGCTCATCTGCCCTGTCAGACGTCAAAAATGATGTTTTTATTCGACCATAAAGCACTGCTTAGAGCATTAAAAAGAAACCCTGCAGCTCCAATTAAAGCCAAATTAATGAAAGTCTGTCTTGATTTGATTAAACTTAACCACATTAAATGATTTGTCCACTTAAAATTCAAATTTGTAAAAATATGATTAAATAAATCTAACACAAGTGGCTCATAAAGATGTAAAATAGTTTAAATCTCGTGCTGTGCAGAAAATGTCTCTCTGTTTTACATTTAAATAAGGTGCAAAAATTGGGACAAAAAGACTAAAAATGATTGTTTTTCCTGTGTGTGCGTCGTCTTTTCTGGTGGTTGTTGAACTCTGAACAGCTCTTGTATATGGAGTCAAAGCAGGATCCGCTTAAAGTCAACGAAAGAACGGATCGAAAATTTGAGAAAAAAAAAAGAAAATTTGAAAACAGTTTTAAACACAAACATAAATATTGAAAACTTGGAGAATTATTGAAAATCTGAAAAAACAAAATTGAACATTTGAAAAAAAATATTGAAAAATAAAAAAAACTATTGAAAATTTGGAAGAAAAAAACTAAAACTTTTACCAATTAAAAAAAGTTTATTTGTACTTTCAACTTTCCTTTTTGTTTCTCTCTCTTTGCTTTCAGTTCTCTGTTTTCAACTTCAGTTCAGAGTTTTGGAGTTTTCCCTACTGAGCTGATCCTAATTTGACATGGGGGCGGGGCTTTGAGCTCATTGGCTACCGGGACATGTTTCCCATGATGCCCTAAGAGGTACCGTTGATGTGACGTCGTTTCTGCTGCAGAACGCCGCTCAGCAGCGTGACATAAATCTTCATCGTGATCCGATCCTTGTTTTTATCCTAATGACTTGTTTTCTATGAGAGTTTGAAAAGTGAGAGTAAAAATTGAGGGAAAAGTGTGAAATCATTCATGTGTGTCTCAGAAAAGTGTAGAAAATGTGTCGTGATGAGTCCTCTCTGTCACCCATGGGAAACATGCTCCAGTAGCCAATCAGCTCAAAGCTCCGCCCCCATGAGAAATTAGGACCAGCTCAGCAGCAAGAACTTGAAAATCAAAAGTTCCAAACTGAAAACAGAAAACTAAAAGATAAGAATGAGAAACGGAAAAAAAGTTGAAAGTAAAAATAAAAATAATTTTTCAATTGATAAAAGTTTTGTTTTTTTTCTTTTTCAGGTTTCAAATTTACTTTTTTTTTAAAAATTTCAGATTTTTTTTTCAAGTTTTTAATATGTATTTTTTCAAATGTTCACATTTATTTTTTCTAAATTTCAACAATTCCTTCAAGTTTTCAAAATTTATTTTTGAATTTAAAACAGCTTTCAGATTTTCAATTTATTTTCTTTTTAAATTTCAATCTGTATTTTCATTCACTTTAAGCCACGTGTCAAAGTCACGGCCCGGGGGCCGGATCCGGCCCTCTGGGTAATTCTATCCGGCCCTCCAGATCATTTTACTTTATTGTTAATAATGACTCAATGTTATCTTGAGCTCATTTCTAACATGTATAATTTTGACAAAATATATTAAAAGTTATTTAAGGTTTAAGTTGATTTATTCTGGAATAATATTCCTGGATTTTTATTATTCATAATTATGTTAAAAAGTTACAGTTTTAAAGTTTTAAAATGTAGTGTTCAATAAATGTTTATCCTCAGGTGTGTTTAGGATTTTGGCCCCTTGTGTGATTGAGTTTGATCCCCTGATTTAAGTGGATCCAGATTTGATCTCATACTTGTAGACATAAGCAAAGAAAAGGAAGACCGAAAAGGAAAAAAGTGGGTAGGATTTTTTCATATAGCGTCACCCCTAAGAAAACCAGCTCATCACCGCACAGGTGTCCATGGAGCTCACCTGTCCTGTCTTCTGTTCTGAATACAATCCCAAACTCACCTGTCTCGTTCTACGATCAGATTTGGTGTCTCATTCATGCTTTTGTTCTCCTTCTCAACTCGAGTTCACTCAGAAAACTTTGGAAAGTTTTTGGAGAAAGTGCTGAAAGTCCCTTTGCTGTTTGTCTTCTGCAGATGCCCGGAGACATAATCACCAAAAAGTAAGTCCCGCCTCAATTTACGGCATTATAGACATAAAACGGCCACTTGAATTACTCCCCGAGCTGGAATGGGAGAGAAAATGAAACGGCTGATGAGGCTGCCCGGGAACAGTTTGTCACCCGACCGGAATATTACAGACATGAATCCGAGGAATGTTCTGGGAGAGTGGAGCGCTCACATGTCCATCAGGGAAATGAATGACAATGACGGCAGAGGAAGTTAGCAGCGAAGTCCTGCTCTGACGTATGAGCAAATAAAACCGCCGCCGTTGGCGCGTCTTCCACATTTGAACAATGGCGAGATGCTTCTCCTCCTCAAACGGCGTGCGAGCGTTTTCCTTCAGGCTGAGCGGCGCGGCAGAAGATTTAAGTGCAGCTGATTCTGGAAGAATTACAATTAAAGAATTCATCAAGCCGACAGGCTTCTGTAATTCCTCTAGTAAAGGTTTGACACCCCGGGGCGTTTACTTCCCACTCTTCAGGATCGGATTCTTAATGAATATTGAAAAATTTAAAACTTTTAGAAATACTTTTTTTTAGGGAAAATGTGGAACTTCCTTTTAGGTTCTTCATACAGTTCGATTGAAGACATTTGA
This sequence comes from Oryzias melastigma, assembly GCF_002922805.2. Classification (NCBI taxonomy): domain Eukaryota; kingdom Metazoa; phylum Chordata; class Actinopteri; order Beloniformes; family Adrianichthyidae; genus Oryzias; species Oryzias melastigma. Next base: position 31,909,312 of record NC_050517.1, on the reverse strand, counting down.
TTTCTGTCTAAATGTTTTCAAGAGTCCATGAGTTCTCTCAGAGAGGAATGAGTTTACTGGTTCTTTACAATCCTTTTATTTTCTTATAGGCTGATTTATAAGCTGTTCTTATATGGAGCTAAATCAGGACCGAAACCAAATAAAACAAATTGAAAAAAATGTTGGTGTTTGGCCAAAAAAATGTAAAATGTCCAAAACCTTTAGCTATTCTGAAATAAACATAATTATTTTCAGCTTCAAATGTTCATTTTGTAGGTTTCAAAACTCAGAATTTTAATTTTAAAACTTTTTTTCAGTTTCAAATATTGATGAAAATTCATATTAACCTAGAAAAGTTGCATTACCTGCAATAATGCTACGGTGAATGTTTTTTACTGAAGGTAGTCACTGAAGATGCTGAAGCTTTTTGCTGGAAGTGCGAATGCTATTTGCAAAATGTTCCATTTGCTGAAAGACTGGAAATTTCATTAAAGAACTATGAAAGAGCGCTGAAATTAACCTAAATTTCTGGAAAATTTGTAGTAGAACTGCTTAAAAATCCCTAATATGCCAATTTGGCAAAAATATTCAGTGT
>NC_050517.1:31866890-31907618 GCF_002922805.2 Oryzias melastigma | reverse complement strand
CATCAGCTGACAGACGACAAACATATTGATGAAAATTCATATTAACCTAGAAAAGTTGCATTACTTGCAAGAATAAATTAGCTAAAAAAAAAGCTAGCATATTGCGTAAATACTAGCTAAACTCAAAAACAGCCTAAAATTCCTCAGTAAACTAAACTAGTCAAACACGTTAGTCTGTTGCTAAAATATGAGCTAAACTCTAAATTAGCATAAAAACCTCAGTAGATGCCAAATTAGACAAAAAACTAACACATTGCTTAGATACTAGCTAAAATAAAAAATGGCCTAATATTCTCAGTAAATTATATTAGTCATAAACATTAGCATGTTGCTAAAATAGAAGCTAAACTCTAAATTATCCTTAAAAAAAAACAGTAGATAGAAAATTAGACAAAAACGTTAGCATGTTGTTAAAATATTAGCTAAACTTCAATTTTTTGAAAACACTTTAAAATATGAAAACATGAATATATTTAATGGTTTGTTGCTAATTTACTTAAAATGTTGAATATTTGAAGACTTTCTCATTCATTTCCAATGGGGCATTTTCTGCTCAATATTTCAAAAACTGTAAAGTTTATGAATATGAAATTGCTCAAAGTGAGATTTAATTTTCAAATGTTGAGAAACATACGGAAAGAGCAGGAGAATCACTATCACACAATTGAATAGTTTCTCTTCAGTTCAGCTTCAGTAAATCTAGTTTTAGTTTTCCAGAATGTTTGAAGGTTTACGTTTTCCTTTGAATTAAACAACATATTCCAGATGAACCGTAAAGGAACTTGAAACACTCAAGTTGAGTTTTCTGTCCAAATATTGGATTTTATTTTCCTGAGGAAACGGTAAAGCCACAGTGTTTTATAAAGGTCAAAACGCAGGGATGTGCACCCCGAGGACATGGAGGAACAGAAAGGATGAGCTCCTCCAAAAGCATCCAACTCACAGGGGAGCTGCAGAAGAAAGGCGAAAACACCAGACGGTAAAATAGAGAAGTTTATCTGATGCTTTTACTGCCTGAATCCACCATTCATGCAATCATCCTTTTCATTTCACATTCCAAAGCAATTTTCTCCTTTTTTCCTGCGTGTTCTGCATCTCTCACTTGTTTTACTCCACTTAAACCTTTTACCCAGAGCGAGGCCGGTGGAGGGCAGGATGAATACTAAGAGCGGGAGGGGATTTCAGAGCAAAGCAGCAGAGCCAGGTGAGCTGAAGCCGCTCCCGTCTGGGCGTGCGGGCCGGAATCTGCGGCTGGAGATCAGGACGATCGTTGGAGACGGGCGCGAGCGCAGAGAGCTGCACAAACGCAGCAGATGGTTCTGTTTGCTTTTGATTGGAGCTGCCGTTCTTTGATTACAGACAAACACAGCGGGGTGACACAGCTGAGCGCCTTAACAAACGCTCTACAAACAAGCTGCTGACATTCCTGTTACTTTGTGACCAGAACAAAGTTTAAAACCATTTTTTTAGTGATTCTGGTGCCGCTGTGCTTTGTTTTTGTGTTCAGAGGAAAGGGCGTGGACAGGCTTTGGAAAGTGAGCAGCCTCCTGAGATGTGTCGGCCCCCAGAGACGGCTCCATTTCCCTCGTAGTGTTCCACTGTCACCGCACTGTTTACCTCAGCAAATTATCAGCAACACTTTGTGTTTCTGTGCACTACTGGAGCTGCAGGCATGAGGCTGAACATCAGGGGGTCAAACTCAAACCACACAGGGGCCAAAATCCAAAACACACCGGAGGTCGTGGGCCGAACAGGATGAACATTTAATGAACACTGAAAAAAATACATTTTTAAAACTTTTTAACATAATTATAGTAAAGACAAATATAGTATTACCTGTGATAATGCTAGTGTGAATGCTGGATTTGGCCACTGAAAATGCCAGTGGTGATAGCTGAAGATGCTGAAAATGCTGAAGCTGAAATCACTGAAGCTAATAGCTGAAAAAGCTGAAGCTGATAGCCAGCTAAAATGTTAGCTAAGTGCCAAATTAGCCTTAAAAAATAAAGAAGAAAAGAAACTAAGGTTAACCAAAACAGCTATCCTGCAGCTGAAAAAAATAGCGAGACTTCAAAATAGCCCAAGAAACTGAAAAAGCCTAAATGAACCAAAACAGCTAGCGTGTAAATATTAGCCTAACTCCACATCAGCCTAAGTAACTTTAAAAAAGCCCAAATTAGCCAAAACAGCTAGCATGTTGCTGAAATATTAGCTAAACTCCAAAATAGCCTAAAAAATCTTATAAATGCCAAAATAGTCCAAAAAGCTACAGAATGACAATTTTTAAAATTTTAAAACGGTAACTTTTTAACAAAATTATGAATAATAAAAAGGCAGTAATAATATTCTAGAATAAATAAACTTAAACATTAAATAACTCTCAATTTTTATTTTTCAACATAAAAATATATTTTGTCAAAATTATACAACGTAGAACTGAGTGCAAGATAACATCGAGGACAGAATTACCCGGAGGGCCGGATAGAATTATCCGAAGGGCCGGATCCGGCCCCCGGGCCTTGACTTTGACACATGCTGTACATCAATGCAATGCATATTGTGAGTTCTTCAGCAGGTTTGGACGTGGGCACAACAAAGAACAGGAGGAGGCGGAGTCTGTGCAGGTACACTGCAAACCACCTAATACTTGCAAAGATGTAGACCTTGTTTTTAGACATTCAATACAGTTTACCAAGTTTTAGGTTCTTTTTGCTCTACAAATTTCTAAGCTTTTCTCAAAGTCAACACAGTGGAGAATGTTTTGTTAGCTAGGATCTAGAAATAAGGAAATTATTGTTAAAGGGCCCGTATCATGATTGTCTTAAGTCTTTCAGAGTGAACTATATCCATGCAAATGATCATATATTACCTTTGGAACACAAAAATGAATTATCTATTAAATATGAGTTATCTTTGTGAACTACGTTTATATCTGGAAGTAAAACAACTCGATCTCTGAGGCCCCGCCTTTCGCTCCATGAGGGTTCCGCCCACTTCATGACAACCGCCTAGAGCCGGCGTGTCACCCACAAAAAAATGAGGGGAAAATGTTTCTTTTTTTAAAATATTGATGTAGGCCTATCATTGTGTATTGGCAAAGCTAATCACCGCTAGCTCGAGCTGCTAGCTTTGTGTTGAAAGTGCTTGTGTTAGCCTGGGGGCGGAGCAGACTCTCCCTGAAAGGGGAAGTCTCACTCTGTGACATCAGCTCGTGAGAACCCGCTTGTTTTTGTGGGTGTGGGAGGGGCTGCTGTTGAGAACGCAGGTTTTTAGAGGATTACTCAGAAATGCGTCAATGGATAAAAATACCACTTTGGGGTTTTTTTTAGTGAGGAATGAGCAGTAAAATACACTTAAAAAACACTTAAAAGCTCGAAAAAGCTCCGTAGTCTTGAAGATACAGAAACAACTCAAAGAAATCTAAAAAAATACTTATTATTTTAACATTAATTTTGAAGCAATTTTATCTAAAAGTTACTTTGTTAGTGTATTTTTCTCTTTGTGATGCTTCTGCGGAACTCTTTGTTTCTGAGTCGGTTTGAGCTGTCTTAGGGAATGAAAAGCACTTTATAAATAAAGGTTGATTTAATTTTGAAATTTTATTAATAAGACTTCTTAATAAGGAAAAATGTTAATCAAAACTTTCTCTTGATTTTCTTAAGATTTATGTTCTTTTCCTATTTTCAAGCTACATTCATTTTTTTACACTAAACTTTCAAACAGTACAGTATGTGTTTACTTATGTGAATTTGTATTTATAGTCCTTTTATCAACATAACTCTGTTTTTTTTTAATATATTTTAATTTCCTTTACATTCTTTTTTACATTCTGATATCAAAAGTTTTGATCCCACGAATCCATTTAAAAAAGTGAAGTAAAAACAGAAATCCTGTCTAGGCTCGGTCATGCAAATCCATCCATTATCATGCAAATCCCCCCATTACCCTCGGAGTAATTGTGCAAACAAGCAAATCTGAGCAACCACATCACCTCACGGTGAAGGTAATAGTTCCAAAGCAGCAGCTGGCTCCACCATATTCTCTGACTGCAGGCTAATGCACAAACATTTGATCACACTCTGTAAAATGTCAGAAATCAAGAGCCTTTTTCCATCCTGCAGGTTTACATGCACCCACGGGACTCTGCCCAATTCTGTACCCGAGCTTTTCCATCTGTTCTCCTCCGACTGTCGCTAAGTACAGGAGTTTTGCTGGCAGGGATCTCAAATATCCAGCCTTCAGCTTTTGCATCTCATTGGGCATTCTGCAGCCGCCGCCCTCGAAGAAAACTTCCGGATTTTTCGCTGACTGCAACTGCCAAACAGTCAAAATCAATGCAAAGGAGGTAATTCTGACTAAATATGAAACATTAGAGCCCTGTGTGAGATGCTGGTTGTATAGCTACGTAGTAACATTTTAACAGCAATATTTTTTATTATTTTTGCCTGTTTCAGGAGTAAATTAAGATTTCATTTTTCAAATACTTCCACCTTTTAAATCATGCATTTGTAAATGTTACATTTTCAAACTAGATATTCAGTTAGCAAGATAAATATTTAGTTTGGTTACTAAAGATTTAGTTTAGAGTCAAATAATTATTTTGGAGCCAAATGTTTAGTTTGGTTGATAAATATCTAGTTTAGAGCTAAAGTTTTACTTTGGTTACTAAATACTTGGCTTTGACCTCAATATTTAGTTTGGAGCAAAACTTTTACTTTTGTTGCTAAATGTTGAATGTAGAGCTAAATATATACTTTGGATGTTAAATATTTAGTTTAGAAGTAAATAATTACTTTGATTTTTAATTGATTAGTTTAGAGCTAAATTAGCTTGGTTGCTAAATATTTACTTTGGAGTTCAATATTTACTTTGGTTTGGCAAATATTTAGTTTGGATGCTAAATACTTAGCTTTTAGCTAAATATTTATTTTGGTTGCTAAATATTAAGTTTAGAGCTAAATATTTAGTTTTAAGCTAAAAATTAGAGCTAAATAATATTTTGCTATCTAGCTTTAAGCTAAATATTTACTTTGGAGCTAAATATTTGTCTGGTTGCTAAACATTCAGTTTAGATAAAAATATTTTGCTCTTGTAAATGTAACATTTCTAAATACATTAATTTAAAGGTGAAAATATACAATTAAAAAATGACACTTTTTTTCTTCCTAAAACAGGCTAAATAGCCAAACATTGTGCTTTTTAAATTGCACTGCGTATATCTTTACAAACATCACCCCATAGTCCTCTGTTTGCATTGACTTCCATTCTGGTGTTCGTTTTGTTCCTTTTATTTATAGTTTTCGGGCCTCAAATTTCTCCTGGACATTTTCACTAAACTGGTTTTGCAGCTTTCTGTGACTGAACTGGTGAAACAGTCTAAACACTAACCACCTGCAGCATGTATAGAATTATGGAATTACAGCTAAGATGTTGAGTCCGTGGCTTAAAGAGGACCGTTTACATCCTGTGTTCCTCAAGCTGACACACAATACTGGAGGCCCGAATAAATAGAAGAATCAGGAGGAAGAGCTGCTCCGCTTCATGTCAGCAGGTGGTCCTCCTCTGATGAGAATGATCCTACAGCTGTGTTTAACCATGCAAACACATTTAAACCTGAAAGCATTTGTACTGCCCTGAAAACACAAATGAGAGGAAACTGTAGCTCAAACTGGAAACAGAAGCAAAGTGAGTTCACATCACCAAACTGAAATTGCTAATACTAAATTACAAAACCTGCTCTCCGGAACCAAAAATAAATTGTTCTCACCCATTTGCCACTGTGGAGCAATCCGATGAAAAGTGCGGAAACATTCTAAAAGCCTGCTGGTAGACTGAGGACGACATGATGAGCTCCAGATTTCTACTCCCATTTCAAAAACTGAGGCTTTTAAAATGCACCTGAAGACCTTTTTATCTCACCAGGCTGTTAGCCAAATGTGGGTTTTTGAATACATTTTATAATTTCCTGTTTATTTTATCTTCAGTACATCTTATTTTTGATGTTTTAACTTGTTTTGGATGTAGAGAACACTTATACAAGTAAAGGGTAAAATAGGTGAGATGCAGGAGCCAGTACCTGCGCATAACTAACGACTAGGGCTGAAGAAAAAACACGATTAGATACATGGATTATGATCCATAAATGACAAACATGGCTGACTTTGCAGCTTGCATCATGTGATGAACTCAACTTGAGTGTCAATGACGGCCACTTAGCTCTGGATAAAAGGCGGCTCGAGGATAAAAATGGATTAAACACGTTAAAAAAAGTTTTATAAACGTTTGAACTTTAAAAACGTAACTTTTTTTTTTTAATAAACATGAATAAAAACAGACAGGAATATTACTCCAGTTCCGTTTATCTAAAGACAAACACAAAACTGCAGACTAAGGGCTTCATTATTCCAAGAAAGCTGTATCAGTTACAGTGGATTAGTTCATTTTGTTGGTTCATGCAAAACGACATGACTGGCAGAGTGTTCTTATGTGCACACATTTATTTCTACTCCTGCACGCTTGTGTGAGTATCTGCTTTGTGGGATATGCTGCGGCAGTTTTATTATTCATATATTGGACAGACCTGGGTGAGCAGCCAGGGCTTCATTATCTCACGCTGCTATGGGCGGACACATATCACAGGACGCACACGTTTGCGGCAGCCTCCCACAGGGATACTTAACGGACTGTGATGACAGGCAATTTTCTATTTTACAAATTTAACTTTTGTAGAATATTTGCCCTGATAGGAAGTGAAGAATACTGGCTTTGCTTGTTTTTCTCTCTTAAACAGGACTGTCTAGTAAGGCTGCCACGATTAGCCGACTAATTTTTGACTAATCGACTATTAAAATAGTCGATGACTAATTTAATAGTTACTTCAGATTATATGGAGTCAGAGTGTAATAAAAAATGTTATAATGGCATTCTGCTAGCTTTTTGGACTATTTTGGCATTTATTAAGATTTTTTAGGCTGTTTTGGAGTTTAGCTAATACTTCAGCTACATGCTAGCTGTTTTGGCTTATTTAGGATCTTTTGAGTTTTTAGGCTAACTTAGAGTTTAGCTAATATTTCAGCTACATGCTAGCTATTTTAGCTAACTTAAGTTTTTTTAAGGCTGTTTTTGAAATTCAGCTAATATTTCAGCTACATGATAACAGTTTTGGCTAACTTAAGTTTTTTTTTCAATTTTTTACGCTATTCTGGAGTTTAGCTAATATTTCATCAACATGGTAGCTATTTTGGCTAATTTAGCATTTTTTTAGTTTTTTTAGGCTAATGTGGAGTTAAGCTAATATTTAGGTTACATGCTAGCTATTTGGGCTATCTTAAACGTTTTTCTTTGTTTTTTAGGCTAATTTAGAGTTTAGCTAATATTTCAGCTGCATGCTAGCTGTTTCGGCTAATTTAGGCTTTTTTAAGGCAAATTTGAAATTTACTAACTAATATTTTAGTGCTTTAGTACTGTTTAAGTGTTTAGTTCGTGTGGACATCCTATGGGCGGTTACATATTTCAGCATCTTCAGCTGCCAAATTCAGCTTACAGGAGTCACACTAGCATTATCGCCGGTAATGCTAGTGTGAATATATCTGGTTTTTAGTTAGTTTAAAGCTAATGATAGTTAAGATGTGCTTTACATCCACTTAGTGCATAACCCGATTAGTCGACTAATCAGAAAAAATAATCGGTGATTAGTCGACTATTAAAATAATCATTTGTGGCAGCACTACTGTAAAGGATGTAATCTCTCACAGAACTTAATAAATCCGATTGATCAAACTGCAGAGGGAGTCTCTTTTTCAAGTTAAGATGAAATGCGGTCAATTTAAAAAAAATAGATGAACACTCACCCTGTTTTCCTCTTCTCTGAGGTCCGGCATGGTGCTGATGCACAAGCTCACCACAGTCACAGCCACCATGACCACAGACAAGCAGGCGAAGATCTTCCCTGGTAAGCCCGACTGGGGGTTCTCCACCATGTCCCTCAGCCAGTTCATCACTTTTCGGTACTGCGTTTCCTCCACTGGAACCCTCTGCATGGCGTTCTTCTTCCTGCGCTCCTCCTCACGGCGCTCCTTCTCGTACACCTCCTCGATGCGCGTGTACATCTTCCTTTTGCAACAGCGCTCCATGTAGGCCATCTCCACGCCCCAGTAGTTCAGCTCATCGTGCAGGGAGAGGATGCACATCTCCCGCAGAAGTCGCAGCTTCCCCGCCGCCAGGAAGTTGAGGATGACCCGGAAGGCGGACGGCGAGCGGTCAAAGAAGAACTCCTTCCGGGCCTCGTCGTAGTCATCGCAGACGCTGGCGATCTCCTCCAGAGACCTGCAGCCGCACAGCCGGCCCAGTCGAGTGAGAGGGAACTGCTGCAGCGTGCTCCAGGGGAAGGTGTAGCGGTTTCCCCCCACATTTATCACCGCCAGCAAGGCGTGATCGATGGACAGCAGGTCCTCGGGCCGGCGGATGAACTGAGCTCTCTGGTAGTACACACCCTGAAGAATAGAAAAGGTTTTGCTAAGTTGGGGGTACAAAGGTTTAAAGTCCCACTCCAGCTGTAATTTTCTATCGTAAAATTGTTTCCAGTGATCTTTTGATTGTGATTGTGCAGATTTTAGCAAACATCAAAAGGCCGTGTCGTTTTTTTAAAGACATTTTCTGCACAGAGTTCATTAGAAATTCACCTCTGAGTTGTGGGTGAGTCTGTTGGTGCAGATATTAGCCTCTGCTAACTTCCCATCAACCCTTTGTTTACACTCTACCACTAACTAAAAAAAAGGCGAGCAATATCAGAAATATCCCTTGGTACAGTTTTGAGCCAGATTCTAGCTCAGATGAAGAAATTAAAGAGGTTAATGGATCTATTTGTCTGCAGAAACTATGTCCTAGAAAACGAAAAGTTTTTTATTCTGTCTAGAAAAACGGCATAGTTATAATTTAAAGACCACTGGGAACCCCCCTTTAAAAAAAGGTCAAAAGATGATATGAGCGGGACTTTAACTGTAGTTCTTGATAAAATACCTTGATGGTTTCCGTCTCGGGGATCTCTGTGAAGATGCGGTCCAGGCTGCTGTCATCGCTGACGGACAGGTTGCTGAAGTCATGGTTGGCGTTGCTGATGATGGGCATGGCGGCATTTGGAAAACAGGCGGCTCCAGACTGAGCCGCTCAGAGCAGGTAACCAAAACAAGCCAAATCTCTGAGCTGTCGCGATCCACTGTAGACAAGGTTCAAAGAAGTAATAATAGTCGTCTTTTTAAGTACTTTCTCTCAGGGGGCAAACAAGTTCCGCACTTCAAAGCAAAAACTGATAGAAAATAAGCTGAAAGCTCCAAACTGAAGGTCAGGGGAGTTTGTAAATCAAGCTTGAGCATCAGACGAGAGGGTAACCCCGTCAGGGAGCCTGTCTGGAATAGAAAAGCCCTGATAAACCAGCTGAGTTGGGATCGATTTATGGCTGATAGCTGCAGAGGATGAGTCAGAGAGCCACAGCATTGAAGTGTTGAGGGGATTCTGCGCGTCGCTGCGACGGGATTAGGGAGGGCTCACACGGAAGGTGGCATCATGCAGGCACTGAGAGGGAAAAAAGGAGAAAAATGTCAGAATGAACTTGTGTGACACAAAATACAGCCAAAAAGGACAAGGATCGAGAGAGACGGAGCTGGGAATGATGGGAAAAACAGAAATACTAACTTTTGTCAGACTGTAAATGATGGCGGTCAGACCTAAATGGACAGCAGAGGAGTTAACACTTAACTTTAAAACGACAGCTTGGCTCGTTTGTAGAGATGACTAAAAGGAACATTTGTGCTAAGTGTTGTTATTCATGCTCTTATAAACGATTGGCCATTAGAATTTGGCAGCACCAGACACAAAAACAGAGTCCAAAATAGACTTCTGGCAAAACAACTGCCCCAAAAGATTTTTGGCAGAGTGAGATGTCACATTTGCTCACAATGGTTTTAGTGTTATTGGTTCATATTTCATTGTAAGAGAGTCCAATGATGGGACTGCTGACAGAAACCAACCTCCAGCTCAATTATTTTGTACTTGGGTGTCTGGAGTTTGGCGGCTCTGCATACTAATGATGTTTGCTCCATTCTTACTCTTTTTTTTGGGATGTGTTATAAGACAAACGTGTCGAGTCTCATTTCGATCAACAAAACTTACCGGATGGGAAAGTCTCGTCTTTTAACGATCTGTGAAACTTGTCACATCTACTTAGAAACAATCAGTTGGATTTGGGTTTTACAGCTCAGCTTCTCTTGTGGAGACTTTTTAACAGGTTTTCTGCATCGATCATGAAGATACGGATCACTAAAAACTAACTGTAATACGTTTGGCTGAACCTCAAGAATTACTGGGAATTTAAGGATTCACCTTCCCCACGATTCAGTTGAAACACGGATATTTGGGTCAATAAATTATTTTTGTATAACAAAACAACAACAAAAACTAAAAATTTAAGAAACTTTGTTTTTAATTTGCTAATTAATTGTTATGTGTTTATTTTTGTTCTTTTAGAGTTAGAATGTACAGCACATACAATCTACTTCAAGAACAGGAGTAGGATGAAGACCAAGTCTTATGAATCCCTTTTCCCATTTTTATTACTTCATATGAAACAAATAGATGACTAAATTAGTGGGTATAATCAAAACAAACATGAAAAACCATAATAGTAGCAATAATACAATCTGGAACACAAGATTTATGTCAAATCAATCAATTTAAACTTGAAACAAACAATACTTAAACACTTTTTCACGCTATTATCCAACAAATTCCATTTTGTTTTACCCCAGCAAAAGTACTTTAAACTGATTATCAGAGAAACAGCAGTGCAAACACATTGCATAAAATATATTATTTGGCTTTGTGCAGTGTGTATCACGAGTACATTTTCTACTCATTTTAAATGGTTATTAATGGTTTTTACAGTTTTGTGTGTTACTCTTTGTATTTTCTTTTCACTGTTTAACTTTTTTCAGTAAAAGCTCCACTAGAGACGCGTGTTGAGTATTAGCCACGACTATAAACACTGTGACACAAGCATCAGATTGTTTTAATGCAATGATCCATCTTCTCTGGAATTTGTCCCAATCCAATAAACAATAAAAAGTAACAGTCAGAATTTCTTCTGCTATTTCCTTCATTTGTAACAAAAATGTTTGTGATTAGGAAGTAATAATGAAGAAAAAACTTTCAGTCTGTAGCATGAGTCTCCGGAGCCACATGGAGCTATTTGACCCCCTTACAATACATTTTTAATTAAAAGAAAAAGAAAACAAAAAACAGTGAAACGTCATTGAACATTTCACTCCACCAGCCGCCTGACTACAGTACCCACAATCCCCTAAAAATCTATCAGGTTGTGGGGATTGTAGTTGTTTAAAATCAAACATTTTGAGCCGTTTTCCTCTAAAAAGAGTTTAAAGTCACTAAGCAGAACCAGAAATCAAACTTAAGGCTAATTGAATTATTGGAAAAAGTTCAAGGATTTCAAGTACGCCGTATGATCCAAAAAATCCAGTAGGGAATTTGAGTTTATTAAATTTACAAATTTCTGGCTGAGATGCAGCAACAACAATAAAATCAACAGTGAATATTTTATTTTTGATCACAGCTGACGTCACATGATCATCCTATGTGATGCAGGGTGACTTCGTTTGAAATGTTGGTGTTTGGCCAAAAACGTTTCCTGGATGAGAAAAGGTCAAAGTGAAAGTGCACGAGTCATTAGGCTACAGCAGAAAACTAGAACTAATAACATGTTTTATCCAGTTTATTCAAGCATGAAGACGGTTTCTGTCTGTATTTAACAAAAGAAGATGGCGGTTTGAATGGGCAAGAACGGTGTTTTGGACGTGATAACGCTCTGCTTTTTACACCTGACGTAGGACAACTTCAGACTATAATATTACAGACTAAACAGACATTTTCTGACCGTAATTATCACAGTTCTCAGAGTCAGTGAACGCACCGGGACTGAAGTTACAACGCTCATCGATTTTGATTGGTTCTTCGTGTTAGCCCCGCCCCAACGCACCACAACGGTGCCAAAAGTTTTGAAACAGAAATTTTCAGATTCAAAAATGAAAAAAAAAAAAGTTGAAAGTGAAAAAAATGAAACAATTTGAAGCTGAAAATAATTACATTTATCTTAGAATGGCAAAAAGTTTTTGACATTTTACTTTTTTTTTGACCGAATATCAATATTTTTTTTTAAGTTGTTTTATTTGGGTTTCAAATGATATTGCCCGTAAATTAGCTCCATAATTATCACAGTTCTCAGAGTCAGTGAACGCACCGGGACTCGAGTTACCGCCCTCATCGATTTTGATTGGTCACAACGGCGCCAGAAGTTTTTATAAGGAAATTTTCAGATTCAAAAACAAAAAAACAATCATTTTAAAGTGAAAAAAAAAATCTGACATTGAAATTTTGAGTTTTGAAACCTAAAAAACAAAATTTGAAGCTGAAAATAGTTACGTTTATTTTAGAATAGCAAAGTTTGGGACATTTTAGTTTTTTTTTGGTCAAACACCAACATTTTTTTTGTTTGTTTTACTGGGGTTTTAGAAAATATTGTCGCTAATTTAGCTCCATAGAAGTACACTTAAAAACAGAAACTCATAAACGCCCAGCCAAACCTTTACCCTCCCCTCCATTAACGCCTACATCCCATAATCCCATGCTCAGTGAATACTTAAGGTTTGGCTCTGCTGTGTGATAATTACCACTATTGTGGAAGTGGGACTGGATGAGAAAACTCTTAAATGATCGCTCGTTTAGATCCCAACTAGATCCTGTAGAGGAGGAACTAATAAATCATCAGTGTCACGAGCATGGGGCTTTATTCCCACCACAGGAAGAGGAGCGTTTGATGAAGAATGTATTGATCAGAACGGAGGAGCTCTTCTCATAGCAGGACGGGGAATTCATGTTACTCTTATTTTTCTTTTGTATTATTATTATTATTCATTCATCAAATTCACGTCTGAGTTTGGGTTCACCTTTTCCCATCATTCCAACACAAATGACTGATGAGGGACGATGAAGGAGCATTTAGAGTCACGACGACTGGATCACTTCAAGTTAAGAAGCTGAAAATCACCTGCAGCAAAGAGAAGCTGCAAACTTATTGTTTGAATTGATTATGATTCAGAGTTTAATGAATATCAGGAAGGGAGCACATTTTCAGGGCTGCACGGTGGCGCAGTGGTTAGCGCTCTCGCCTCACAGCGAGAAGGCCCCGGTTCGAATCCCGGCTGGGACCTTTCTGTGTGGAGTTTGCATGTTCTCCCCGTGCATGCGTGGGTTTTCACCGGGGACTCCGGCTTCCTCCCACCGTCCAAAAACATGCTTCATAGGTTCATTGGTGACTCTAAATTGCCCCTAGGTGTGAATGAGAGAGTGCATGGGTGGTGTGATTGAGGCCCTGCGACGGACTGGCGACCTGTCCAGGGTGAACCCCGCCTTCGCCCTTCAGTAGCCGGGATAGGCTCCGGCACCCCGCGACCCCGAAAGGGACGAAGCGGACAAGAAGATGGATGGATGGATGGATGGAGCACATTTTCCAAAATCTTTCATAATAAATTAAGAGAATTGAGAGTTTTGAGTGTGAACTAGAAATGATCCTTGAAATAATGACTTTTACATATAAATTACATAAGAAGTATGAATATTTTTAATATTTCAAACATTTCCTGTATGCAAAGACATTATCTTGTTAAAATGCATCTGATATGCAAAGAGAAAGGAAAATAACCGTCTTATTTTCTATGCTTTCACCTGAAATTCTAATTTATTTCCATTAAAGAGTAAAGATGGAGCCTGAAACAAAAAACTCAGTTTATAATCCCAGAAACATTTGTTTTTGGGGGTTAAACCAGTCAGAATATTAGTGTTTATGTGTCTGATTCCGTTCACTCGGCCCTCCAGGTAATTCTATCCGTCCCTCCAGATCATTTTACTTTATTGTTCTTAATGACTCGATGTTATCTTGCACTTATTTTTTAACTTGTATGAGTTCAACAAAATATATTTTTTGGGAAGTAAAATATTGAAAGTTATTTAATGTTTAAGTTGATTTATTCTGGAATAATATTCCTGCCTTTTTTATACATAATTATGTTTACAAAGTTACAGTTTTAAACTTCTAAAAATGGGCATTCTGCTAGCTTTTTGGACTATTTTGACATTTATTAAGATTGTTTTAGGCTATTTTGAAGTTTAGCTAATTTTTCAGCTACATGTTAGCTGCTTTGACTAGCCTAAGTTTTTTGTTGGTTTGATTTTTAGGCTGCTTTGGGATTTTAGCTAATATTTACACACCAGCTGTTTTGGCTAATTTAGGGCTATTTTGAAGTTTAGCTATTTTTCAGCTACATTACCTATCTGGACTAACCTAAATGTGTTGTTGTTGTTGTTTTAGGCTAATTGGCATCTAGCTAATATTTTAGCCGGATATCAGCTTCAGTGTTTTTATCTATCAATTTCAGCATCTTCAGCGGCCAAATTCAGCTTCCAGCATTCACATTAGCATTATCACAGGTAATGATATATATCTAGTTCATAATTATGTTAAAAAGTTACAGTTTTAAAGTTTTAAAAATGTAGTTTTATAGTGTTCAGTAAATGTTTATCCTGTTCGTCCCGTGACCTCAGGTGTGTTTTGGATTTTGGCCCCTGTGGGGTTCAGGTTGACCCCCCCCCCCTCTCTGCTTTTCTTTCCGTCCGGATAACTTACATCCTGACTCACAAACACACAAACAGCCTCCATTCTGCAGCTTTCGTGCTTAAATGTGGGATTTGATGAAATCACGTGACTGATTGATAAATCAAAGGACTATTCCCGCTCACACAATAACTTCAATGTTAAACACTCTGCTCGTCCCACCAGCGGTTCTGAGATGAAACAGCCCCCCCCCCCCCCCGGGCTGAAACCCCCGCGGGACTTCAGGTGAAGCAGCCTCGCGGGCATCAGCACAACTTTGACAGCTTACCGTCCACAGCCCCGCGCGGCGGTATGAAACACGAAGCTGGAAAATCCCCGCGCGCCTCGCAGCCCCACCGGAACCACACCGGAACCACCTCAACTCCACACCGGGCAGTCACCGGGCAGTCTGCGGCGCCACAAGCCGCGGAAGCAGGCGCACTCCTCCGGCATCCGCATCGTCCGAGCCGCCGAGGGGAGAGTCGCCACGCCGGGATGCGCAGCGGGTTTGGCGCGCTCCAAGTGTCCCGTTACAGCCCGCCTGGCGGTGCTGCTGCTGGAGGAGGAGGAGGAGGAGTGAGGGATCGAGGGAGGGAGGAGCGCAGAAGAGGAGGTGCTGCGGTGCGCAACGATGGAGACTCCGGGCAGCTCCGCCAAGTTGAAGAGTGCGTAAAGGTGACCGGGATGCGGACCCGCGGCTGCAGATGCGGAACGCGCTGCGGGCGCACACTGACTCCTGGACTCCTCTCAACTAAACTCTGCTGCTGCTGCAACACCAACCTGACATTCAAGGACGAGGAGGAGGAGGAGGAGGAGGAGGAGGAGGAGAGCTCCACCGTTTACCGCTCCGAGCGCTTAGCGCGCAACAGGGGGCGCGGTTCCCTCTCAAATTACCCTCAACGAGCCAATAAGTGACAATTTATGCAACTAAAGTATTTGCTCAATTGGATAAGAGTCCCATTATAGAAGCAAAAGGAATATAAATAGTGCTTAAACTTTCTTAAATCTTCTGCGCAAAAAGAGGAATATATTAAATATTGTGAAATAAGGGATGGAGTAAAATAAGAGAACGAATCGGACTCGAAGCAGCTGCTGTTGTCACACCAAACTAGATTAAGGACCTTTTTCTTCCTTTCTTTTTGAAAATTACATCCTAAATCTTTCACTGGAGCCTTCTCCTCCTCAGAGTTCTAACTGAAAGATGCTTGTTATGTAAAACAGCAGCACCCTGTAATCCTCCTGGACGGGCCAGATGGCATGACACATAAATAAGAACCACCAGAGCCAAGATGAGCATACATTCGACAAGAAAGATGCTAAACAGCTGGACAAACGTCTGGTTGCTTCATGCAAACTCTTTTTTTTCTCATGGAAAATGTTGAGTCTTCCAGCTAAACACATGGCTGCCAAACTTTGTTAAGGTCACAGAAATTTGGAGGAACTTCAGAGAAGCACACATCATCCTGTCCGCTGATTCATCTGCATGGCCGGCCTCTTGCTTTGTCCTTGAGAGGCGGCTCATTAGGCTGCTGGAGAATAAAAAACTGTTCAGACCTTTATGGGCGCAAGCAGAGCAGACATTAGTGAGAGGAACCGGTGGGATAGGAAACGGAGGAGGCAGGTGTATGGAGCTGAATCAGCGCCAATAATATCTGAAACCCAAATAAAACAAATTGAAACAATATTTGTGTTTGACCAAAAAAAGTAAAATGTCTGAAACTTTTTGCTATTGTAAAATAAACTTGATTATTTTCATCTTCAGATGTTCAAATTTTCAACTCAAAATTTAAAAATGAAAACTTTTTTTCACTTTCAATTCTTTTTATTTTTCTGTTCTGGAATCTGAAAATTTAAGTTTTCAAACTTTTGGCTCCGTTGTTGCACATTGGGGCGGGGCTAACATGAAGGACCAATCACAATTGTTGAGGGTGGTAACCTCAGTCCTGGTGCGTTCACTGACTGATAATTATGAAGCTAATTTGAGGTCAATAATATTTGAAACCCAAATTAAACACATTGAAAAAAAATGTTGGTGTTTGGCCAAAAACATGAAAATGTATAAAAATGTTTTCTTTTCTAAAATAAACTTAATTATTTCCAGCTTCAAATGTTCAAATTTTTACGTTTAAAACTCTAAATTTTAATCTGAAAACTTTTTTTCAGTTCAAATCTTTTTTTTTTCGTTTTCAAATCTGAAAATTTTAGTCTCAATACTTTTGGCCCCATTGGGGCGGGGCTAACATGAAGGACCAATCAAAATCAATGAGGATTCAGTCTCAGTGCATTCACTGATTTTGATTGGTCCTTCGTGTTAGCCCCGCCCGAATGGGGCCAAAAGTATTGAAAGTGAAATTTTCAGATTCGAAAATGAAAAGAATGAGTTCAATTAGAAAAAAAAAGTTTTGTCTTTGAAATTTTGAGTTTTGAAAAGTAAAAAAACAAAACATTTGAAACAAAAAATAATTACATTTATTTAAGAATAGAAGTTAGTTTTGGATTTTTTTTTTTTTTGCCAAACACAGATATATTTTTAATTTGTTTTATTTTAGTTTAAAAAACTATTGGCCCCAATTTAGTTCCATGGCCTTAGGACAACTTCAGAATGTGATAGTACAGACAATACAGTCGTTTTCAGACCGTAATTATCACAGTTCTCAGAGTCAGTGAACGCACCGGGACTGAGGTTCCCACCCTCATTGATTTTGATTGGTCCTTCATGTTAGCTCCGCCCCAACACACCACAACAGGCCATAAGTTTGGAAACTGAAATTTTCAGATTCAAAAACGAAAAAAAAAAAAAAGATTTGATACTGAAATTTTCAGATTAAAAAACCAAAAAAATAGTTGAAAGTAAAAAAAAAAAAGATTTGATACTGAAATTTTGAGTTTTGAAACTTAAAAAAAATATTTGCAGGTAAAAATAATTACATTTATTTTAGAACAACAAAAAGTTTTGAACATTTTACATTTTTTTGGCCAATCACCAATGTTTTTTCAATTTATTTTATTTGGTTTTAAATAATATTGGCCCCACATTGGCTCCGTACAGGTGGGGGTCGTGGAAGAAGAAAAAAAAGACAAAAAAAGAAAACGGCCACCATCACTCATTAACCCTCTGCAGGGTCAGTTATGTTTTTCTGGGAGAGATTAAGCCCCATATGGAAGAAACTCACTATTTTTGGTTTGGTTAACCAGTCTGCTTACTTTTTCAGCGAGTTGCACCATCTCTACCCCCTCCACCCTACGCTCCTGCATCAAACTGCTGTCACCCAGCCCCACATTGCACCAGAGGCCACGCAGACAAACACAGATGCCGGAGCAAAAACAGAAAGTTTGCTGCAGCCCCGACGGCATGAAGCTGGCCGGGCGGATTAACAGTTTAATCCTGCAAGAGGGGCTGAGATGAAATCACGGCAGCCGGTGTGCTGCGGTCTGATGAGCTGTGGTTTGAGGTGTGTGCAGGGGAGACGCAATGACTCACTCTGCTATTTAAAAACCCCGTGAATGCACAATTTAACACTGATGGCCACCAGAATGGCTCCACCAGAATGGCTCCACCAGATGGTCCTGTCTAATTCTTAACCCCCTGAAAACTAGCTGCCGTTTCTTCTGGTGCTGCTTTGCTGTCTGACGCTTTGATCAGGTAGACGGTTCGACATGTTCACTCTGATGAGATGACGCCCCGACAGAGTGGGCAGAGACTTGGGGGACAAAGGACGGAATCCAGAGAATCACCGACCAAAGAAACATCAGGTGATGAGGAGGAGATCATTGGGAACTCAGGAGGTGAGGACGGGTTGATGAAACACAGAGGTAATACAAAAAAACTTTATTTTTAGGATCCACTCCAGTCTCCAAATCCTTTTTTAACAAGGTTAATAAAGATGTTTTTGCTGCTGTTTCAGTAAACATCTTTCTTCTCTGTGGCCTTATGGTAGAGTGTCCGTCCTGAGACTGGACGGTCGCGAGGTCAAATTCAGGCCGAGTCTTTTAAAGACTAAAAATGAGACCCAGTCTCTCCCTGCTTTGTACTCAGCACTCAAAGGAGTGGATTGGAGGATCCAAGTTCCAAAAGATAATCTGTCAGGGAAGCAGAAGAGAGGATGGAGCTGGGGGGAGTTGGCAGTTAGAGTTGGGTGTCGTCAGCGTAGCGATGAATCGTATATTGAATACTACCAAGGGGGAGAAGACTGACGAGAAAGAGGAGGGGCTGAGAACAGAGCCCTGGTGCACACCAGAGCTGACTGACTGAAGCTTGAATGAGGGATAGATCCTGTTCCCTACTCATCTTTTAATGGTTTCTCCTGTTGTGATGGGATTTTTTTTGGGAACGGGGGTGGGGGGAGGGGGGGGTAGATGATCATTGATTCATTTTCACCGAGTATGTGTGTGCGCAGATTTGTGTGTGGATAACTCTTGATTGGATTTGTGCGTAATTTTGTATTTGTGTGTACCTTTGGATTAGTGAGTTATTCTAGATTTATGCAGATTATTTTAGACTTGTGTGCACAATTCTTAATTTGTTATTCATACAATATATTTTGTGCATATTTACAAACGTATGAAATAAAAAGATTACATATGCACAACACACAAATCACTTGTTACGCACATACAAAACTGCACTTACACACAAATCTGATTTGGGACTCTAAGATTTGAGTGTAAGTGATGCGTTTAAATGCTGCTAGAATGCTGGGTCATCAGAGTTTTCTTTTCAGTCGTTTTGAACTTAGATTGTGAATATTTTCTGGTGAAACATTTTCTCACAGATATGCTCAACAATTAAGACAAAAAGTGTAAATATGTGTTTTTTAAACACTAAAGTTTCTGTATCCTCCTCGCTCCCTCACGCTGCGCTTCCCATGGAGCGCCTTCGCCACAAGCCTCTTCCATGAGCTGGCGGCGTGAGGCCCTCCTCCACACCCAGAGATCGGACAGAGTCGATCTTACGTCCCGCTCCGCTCTCCGAGTGTGGAGGGAGCGATGAGTCGGTCAGTCCTACGGGGCAAACAGTCGAAGGGTCGCCCCGCTGATCCGCACTCGGGGAGAATATTTAGACTTCAGCATAAATGCAGTTTAACTAAAACTTTAGTTGTTAAAGTTTGCTAACATTTCCATAGTTAACAGTAGATATTTTGATTCAATCTCACAATTATCCGTTGTGTTTGTTAACCTGCACCGTGATGGAGAACAGTGTCTGTCATGTTCAACTGTAGAAAGCTTCAAGTATAACCACAGAATAAAATATCTTTTCTTTTGAAATATTCACACTTGATACATTAAATTATTAAAGCTAACTTATTCCTGCTCATAGAAGTTGGAGTTTCAGAGGCAACATTATCCAAAAACCTGCTAGAAGAGAGCTCAGTCAACAGAACAATGACTGATGTTTGATTTACAAAATCCAAATGGGTTTTGTTCATGTAAAAATATTCAAACTTGTGCACCCTCCAGAGGCCAAATTACTCCAAATGAGCCAGCGTTGCATATCCTATGCAGCTCAGGGTGGAATTATTGATATTCAGAGCAGGTTCACAGCAGCAGCGACCAGGCTGCCTTCAGATTCTCTTTTAGCATGAAAGAGATTTGTGAACAACAGGAGACCAGGTGGTCTGAGCCCAGGAAGCTCCAGTCTCTAAACTGAGTCCATCTTCAGGATTAGCGAGAATTTTCCATGTTTATTTCATGGCCTCAGTTCAACTGTTTTCCACGTTGTTTCCTGTGTAGGAAGCAGCTCTCTCATTGAAACAGTCGTGTGGTCTTTGAGGTGGTCAGTGGATGATCGATTAAACGATTGATGAAGCAATTTGAATAAAACAAAACATGAAACCCTCTGATTTACATTAATACAGATCCTGATAGAACCCATAACATAGTTTAGGCTTCAATGGTGGACTTTCTTTTAACTTAAATATCAAGTTTTTGAGTAATCTTTCAAGTTTAACCATTGACACTAAAAATATTACAATTTATATTACAATATATAATATATATATTGTTATTTTTACATACAATCTATGAGTTTAACAGAGTACTTGTATGTATGCTTAATAAACATTCACACTATAGTGATTCTCCAGCTCATTTCCGTACCATTTTTCGGCAAAAAAACCTCAATCACATTTTCAGCGATTTCATCAATATTGGCATCAAAATGTTCAGCTCGTTCAGGACATTACTGCTTGTATTTTTAGTTTTCATAAACTTTATCGTTTTTGAAATATTGAGCCAAATATGCCCCATAGGAAATGAATGAGAAATTTCTCAAATCTTTCAAAAACTTTGAAACTTGTGAACTTCTGGATACTTTCAGCCAGAGACACCATTCACACTTTAAAATGTTCAGCCACCGCCGGGGTTTTAAGGGTAATTTGGAGTTTAGCTATTATTCTAGCCACATGCTAGCTGTTTCTGGCTAATTTAGACAATTTTCCATTTTTTTAAGGATAATTTTTAGCAGTCTGCTAACTGTTTTGGCAAAATTAGAATTTTTTCCAGTTTTTTAGGCTAATTTGGTGTTAGCTAATATTTTAGCACCATGCTAAAATATTAGCTAAATTAGACATTTTTTCAGTTTATTCAAGGATAATTTGGAGTTTAGCTAATATTTTAGCATCATGCTAGCTGTTTTGGCAAAATATGATAATTTTCCAGTTTTTTAGGCTAATTTGGTAATTAGACATTTCTCCAATTTTTTTAAAGGATAATTTGTAGGTTAGCTAATATTGTAGCACTTTGCTAAAATATTGACCAAGTTAGACATTTTTCCAGTTGTTTTAGGATAATTTGGACTTTGGCTAATATTTTAGCATTATGCTAGTTATATTGACAAAATGATACATTTTCCCCGTTTTTTATTCTAATTGGCATTTAGCTAATATTTTAGCAAGCTTTCGGCTTCATCATTTTCAGCTATCACTTCTGGCATTTTTAGCAGCCACATTCAGCTTCCACCACTCACACTAGTATTCTCGCAGGTAATGCTGTACATCTAGTTACATTTATTTTGATTAAAATGTTATCCTTGAGATCCTTCTGAGGCATGAAAGGCAAATCCTTGATCCATTGTAAAGAAACATGGTGTTACATAAACGTTAAAAGTATCCGTACCTGGGGAGAGCGACCCGTTTCCTCCCGGGTTGGCGCCTCTCCTCCGTGCGCTGGTCCGAGGTTTCCCTGGCTGCAGCTCTGATCAGATCCTGGGAGTTCTCTTTCTGTGAGGAGTTACATGAGCAGGAGGAGATGGGAAACCCAATCCCTGCTGACACTCATCAGCCTCTCAGGTTCTCTCTTGAGCGTGCCTCTCCGCTCCGTCTTACAGCAACACAATCACATTATCGGCCTCTGTGATCAGCAGCTCTTGATGGATGGATAAAATGCTGCAAAGGCGGGAACCTAATCTGAGCAGGTCATCAGCTGTGACCACCTATTCATTAACATTATCTTAATTGAAAAAGTGTTAGCTGTCGTTGCTTTGAGTGAATTTACACGTCTGTAGGATGGGGACGCTACGGTGGCCCTGAAGTGCAAATCAGATCAACAAATCGCTCATCACAACAATGGTTACAATTTAGAAATGAAAACACGATTCTCCCAAAATGAAACAAATCAGGACAAAACAGGAATCAAAAATAAATTTGATCTTGAAACAACCTAATAAAATGGAAAAGGTGGATATCAAGCGACATCCCTGATTGGCTGATGACGTTTTAACTGGAAGGAAATGGTAAGGTAATTTCTTCTGACAGAATATATTTCTACAAAGACACACTCGGATGACAATTGTCCCAAACGGGCAGACAGCTGGTTCCACTCGCACAGACAGGAATGAAGCACAGCTAAAAGTCCACAAAGCTGAATCAGGGTCAGACAGGCAGAGGTCAATCATGAGCATGGGATCATCTCAGAAGGAGTAGAGGTGTCAGAGTCCAGGTGAGGGTCAGGGCAGGCGGCAGGCAGTCAGAAAATAAGATCAGGTCCAGATAGAAACCCTTGGTAGTGCAGATGGTCTAGGATGTCTTTTATTTTGAAAGGAAGTCATGTATAAATATATACATACATAAGTATAAACCAGTATTTGATTTTTCAGTGAAGACTTTGTAGCTCCTACAGGGTTTTGTTTGGTGAGAAATGGACCCAAAGTGTTCTTTGAGTGTTGAAGCTTGCAGACCGATGACATAAGTAAACAAGGGCGCGGGATGGGAGCAGGATGGGAGCAGGATGGGAGCGGGATGGGAGCGGGATGGGAGCGGGATGAGAGCGGGATGGGAGCGGGATGAGAGCGGGATGGGAGCGGGATGGGAGCGGCCCCCGGCGGCGTTACAAGCAATTGTTGATCTTTGCCAATATAAAATACAGAAGACAATTTTGTATTTTACACAGACCAAATAAGTAAAAATTATGGTTTTGAACATTTATAACTTTAAGGAAGTCCCTCGTTAATTTGATTTCATTTTTCATGATTATTATTATGATTCACTGTTATGATATTACAGTTTTGTGCCGTAAAAAGTTCAAACATTTTGATCAGTAGTTTGTTTTTAAGGGATTTGTTGATGTGATTTTCCCTTCAGGGCCACCGTAGAATCCTGCTCACCTCAAATTAAACTTAAAGATGACTAGTGTTAGCAGTTATTTTAGAAGATAAGAAATAAACTAAAAGGCAAACGTTGTTAACTGGAACTTCACAATTCGCTTCAAAGTCGCTCTGACAGTAGCATGGTGAAGCAGCAGAGCAGTTCCAGAAGAAAAGCTGAAAATAAACGTGATCTCGAACATTGTGACACTGCGGTAAAAGTGCGTTTGAGGTTCCGATAAAAGTCTGCAGTGGAGCTTCTTCCTTCCTTACATGGCTGGCATGCAGCTGCAGCGCGGAGCGTAAACACCTGCAGTGCTAATCTGTTGGTACAGAAGCCCAAATGAAAGCGTGAGGTTCTGGGAACGCCACCCAGCTGCCGCCGACCTGATCTTCTTCCTACAGGAAAGCCGACTCTAACTGTGTTTTTCTGTGAAACACTGCAGATCTGGGAGAGTGCGGAGAATGCAAATGAGGATCCGTCTGTAAATTACAGCCGACCTTGGATCAGACCTCTGCTTCTGCCTCCATGAGATCACTTTGAGTTCGTCTTTGTGTAAACGATAATTGGCTGATTTAGGGCCTCCTGCTCTCGCTCTGTGCATTCCTGTTCTCTGACAGCATGCATGTGAGCGGCCGATGCCTTCGCTGCCCTCACTGTTAATCAGGCTGTCGCCTCTAAACATGTCAGCATGTTATAACGCAGGTCGGAGCCGTCGTTCCTTCATGTAACTGCCCCCGGCTCTGTCAGGGGTGAGGGAATGCGGCCGTGTTCGCTCCGCCGGAGGCCACAAAGGCAATCAGCCCGACAGACCACCGGATCGGGAAGACGAGAGAATCCCTCCATCACAGCGCGGCGCTCAGAGCTGAGCGCTACGACGGCGATCCCGCACACCTCTGCAGTCTGGACCGGATCAGCCGGCCTTCACTCAGCCTGGATATGACAACACTGCTGTGATTACGTCTGACAGCAGCATCAGTCTCATTGTTAGCAAACATCTCGGCTGGAGCTCATTTTCATTAAACACGGTTGGAGATTATGGAGTCTAAGCAAATGTTTGACCAGGAACAACTGCAGTTTTTCTTCTGTCAAATCATTCCCAGAGTTTTGGTGTTCTCTCTCTCTCTCTCGAGGTTTTTACCAGTAAAGAATAAATATTTTTATTCCTTTTCCCAAAACTTAGCAATATAAAAACGATCTGTACATCCTCGTGAGAATCATGATGCTGTAGTTTATTTATTACATAAGACAAACAATCAAAACAAAAGCAAAATGAAGGTTTGTTTGCATCTTTAGTATTTACAAAAGTGAAGGAATTAAGCTGACTTGCGGTGGTTTAATTAACCCTTTCACCTTGTTTGTTGCTGAATAGCAACGTACATTAAATCTCCACTCAGTTCAGCCTCACCTTGAACAGAGAAAACAATGAAAAGTACTTTTTTTAATACCATGGGAAATAAAGTCAGGTAGGAAATGTACATAATAAATTAATCTCTGCATTTCAGAAAGCATAATTATTTTAAAAATGTCTTGGACGTCTCCCTGGAGAGGTGTTCCGGGCATGTCCCTCTGGTCTGGACGCCTCGGGGTCCCCCCAGAGGAGCTGGAGGAAGTGGCCGGGAGAGGGAAGTCTGGGCATCTTTGCTTAGACTGCTGCCCCCACGACCCGGTCCGGATGAAGCGGAAGAAGATGGATGGATTTTAAAAATGTGTTTGAAATGTTACGTCCTGCTGCAGCTGTGCTGCACCTTCTCCACATGCCCCGCCCTTCTGCTCACCTGGTAGGCGGGGCAAATGATCTCGATTAGCACCTGCCAGGTATTTAAGGCAGAGAAGACCTCACTAAGGCAGGAGGGAGCGGAGCAGGAGGTCGTGAAGTATCTGGGGTTTACTTTAAGTTGTGCTGGTATGTTGTGTTCTTTTTTCCTCTTTGACCTCAGCAGTCTTACACTGCTGGCTTTGTTTGTTTTAGTTTGGGGTTGGACCTTGGTAGTCTTAGTTTGCAGGCTTTGTTTATTAGTTTTCTTTAGGTAGCTTTGGTTAGGAGGAGCTGCTGACTCCGACGGTCGACATGGCTGGTCAGAAATCTCACTGACTTATTTTCAATTCCCATCTGTTTTGTCTTTTTGTTTGGACCAGCGCATAAATGTTTTTTTATTTTGTTCTCTCATTTCAGGACACAAGATTTCCTTTATTTAATAAATTGTGTTTCTTTTATTCCTATTGGTGTCCAGTTTTTGTTATTGTCCCCTTTTATAATTTCCCCTCTTGACCCGACCCAGATTTACCCATTGAGGACGTAACAACAAACTTTAACACCAATTTTTTTCAGACAAGATGTCAGTGACAATAGATCAGTTGGAGTCTAAGATTGTACATTTTTAGAAGTTTGACCACACGCCCTAATGCACAGGTGTCGAACTCCAGGCCTCGAGGGCCGGTGTCCTACATGTTTTCCAACCAACCTGCCTTTGAAGCTCCTTGTTGGCCAAACACACCTGATCCAGGTAATCAGCAGCAGATGAGGCAGGATTTCTGGAAAACCAGTAGGACGTCGGCCCTCGAGGACTTGAGTTTGACACCCCTGCTAATGTGACCCGTTGAGGAGCTGTAGTCATAACGGTTTTCAGGAACTGTTTGGTGATTTCAACCTTAATCCGAATCCCTAAAACTACATGTCAAGTCTTCGTTGTGACCCAGTCCTGGACTTGAACCAATGACCTCCTTGTTGCAGGTTAGACGCTCCTCCACCAGACCACTATGCTGAAAGTAAGTCACTAGTATAGAACAGCATAAAAATGTTTCTCCTAAGACGCCATGTTTGAGGACACCTAAAACGTCAGAAGGTTCAGGGGTCCCGACCCACACGTCCACATGTGACGGGTTGGGAGTGAGAACGTGTACTTTTATGTCTCTAAAGAAGTCTGTGGGTTCTGAGGAGAACTTCCTGTTTGGAACGCCTTTGGGGGAGGAGTCACTTAGTCCAGTTCTTATATAAAGTCATTGGAACCACATGAAAACAAGCACTCTGTGTGTTCAAGTAAATGTGTGTTTTTTTGGCATTTAGTCTGAATTAAAAACACTGTATAGAACTTCTCAGAACAGATTCATGTGGTACATTTGACCGTAACAGAAACATTTAAAGAAGACTTCCACCGACGGCCGAACACTCTGCACTGGAAGACAGATGGAGAGTTCCTGAATGATATAATAAAACTGTTAGAGGATATTGTTTCCCGGCTGGCAGACTGCCTCTCGGTCAACAGAGTCAATCATGTTTGTATGGTAAACAGCTCAATAATCAATCTGATACATCCACACTTCGAGTGCCTGTAGGTCGGATGCTATTTGCTCTGATAACCCGACTCCCACAAGCATTAACTTTATCCCCCATGAACACAGAAAAAATCTTAACACAATTGTTGTCACACACATGTGGCCATAAAACAAATGGGATTACCACAAAAACCACGACCTGGAGATCAGGAGCAGCACGAACTTTTAAAACTCACAGTTTAGCTGTGATAATGTTGGTGTGAATGCTGTACGGTGAATTTACCGCTGAAGATGCTGAAATTGATGGTTAAAAACGCTGAAGGTGATAGCTGAAAACGCTGAAGCTGATAGCCAGCTAAAAGATTAGATAAATGCCAAAATAGTCTAAAAAACTGAAAAAAACAAGATTTGCCAAAACAGCTAGCATGTAGCTAACAAAAAAGGGAAACTTCAAAATAGCCTAAAAAATTGAAAAAAGTCTAATTTAGCCAAAAGCATGTAAACATTAGCTTAACTCCAAAACAAAAAAAACCTAAATTAGCTAAAACTGCTCAAATGTTGTGGGAATATTAAACCAGAAAACAGTCTAAATAACTTTTAAAAAGACTAAATTAGCTAAACAGCTAGCATGTGAATATTAGCCAAACTCCAAAACAAAAAAGCCTAAATTAGCTAAAACAAATCAAATGAAGTGGGAATACTAAACCAGAAAACAACCTAAATAACTTTTAAAAAGACTAAATTAGCTAAACAGCTAGCATGTAAATATTAGCCTCAAAAACAAAAGAAAAAAAAAGCCTAAGTTAGCTAAAACAGCTAGCATGTAGCTGAAATATTAGCTAAACTCCAAAACAGCCTAAACAAAAATCACAATAAATACCAAAATAGTCCAAAAAGAATGCAAATTTTTAAAACTGTATGTTTTTAACATAAATATGAATAATAAAAAGGCAGGAATATTATTCCAGAATAAATCAACTTAAACCTTAAATACAGTGGCGGGCCGTGCATTTCACACCTAGGCCTTCAGTAGTGCTCCATCTGAATCAACCCAACCCTCATTAACTATTTTATGGCTATAAAACTTCTACTGCAGGTACAACTGAGACACACATAAAAAAGCATAAAAAATAACCTGATAAAATTGCAATAATATTTAGGTATATAGCAAAATTTTACTCACCAAAAATCCGGATTATTTGTACACAAATCCATCCTTTCTATCCTCAAGAAGATTTCAATCACTCTGTCGTGCAGATTATCCGTGCGTTTTAGTTCCACCAAGAAGTCCTTTTCTATCGCCATGGAAGCTAATGCTGAAAGTCGAGCCTGCCCTGACGTATTTCTGGCATAAGTTTTAATTCGCTTCAGGGCTGAGAATGTCCGTTCAACAGAAGCAGTGGACACGGGGCTTGCTAGCTTCGGAGTTGCCCGACCCCGCTTAACAATGTCCAGCTTTTCTTGAAAAGTCCGTCTTGAAAACGGCTTTGACAGTAAGTCTGCAACCAAATCCATTTCTTCTCCTCCTTCAGCCATTGTGGATTGACAAACCAGCTATTAAATTCGATATATTTGCCTGTGAGGGTCGCTACAGATTCAGTTTATCAGGTCTTCCTAGTACACTCTCCGATTATCCAATCACAGCGCGTGAAAATCCTGACGTTTCCGTGGGCCAGCTAGCTGGCCTATCACGTGGTCTCCTCCAGATCTGATTGGCTGAAGCAACAGTTTGGTGGACCATTATTTTATGCTACAGGGCCCGCAGAACTGATTGTGAAGGCCTCCGGGCAGATTTCTTTGACCCTAGCAACAAATGGTGCTGCAATGTGATTGGTTAATGCTTAAATAGGAAAATACACGTCTGGAAGCAGCGCAACCAGGGAGACAGCAATGAAAGGACGAAGACAGAGCATTTGGAATTATAGAATACGTATTCACGGAAATAAATAATAATTAATATCAGTCTGTGATTCAGATATTTTTAGGCCAGCAGAGAAGGCCTTGCAGGCCCTGACGGCCCGCCACTGCTTAAATAACTTTCAATATTTTACTCTCCATAAAAATATATTCTGTCAGAATTACACAAGTTAGAAATGAGCTCAAGATAACATCGGGTCATTAATAACAATAAAATAAAATGAATTAGCCGGACGGTCGGATCCGGGCCTCGACTTTGACCCGTGTTCTGTAGAAACAGGTCACTTGTTAGTTTGTGTTTCAACCTTATGAAAGTTTTAAAATAATAACCTACAAACTCTTACTGAAACATCCAAAGTGAATTATTTACTGTAACTGAGATGATCGAGACTGTCTGGATCCTGAGACAATTCTTAGAAAAGTTTATTATTAGTGAGATTATGGAGGTTTGAGGCTTTATTAACGTTCATGTTTACATAGCCTTTAATTTGACCCTCAACAAACATTGTTTTATTAGTTTTTTTTTCCCCCGACATGCCAATTCAAATGTACAAGGCAGAAAGGAAAAGGGGCGGGGACCGTTTGGGGTTAATTAAACCACACTGGTGTTTGCTGCTATCAAACTCACATCCACAGATCGTCTGCAGCCCTGCACTCGGCCGGAGCTCAGAGAGCTCCGCTAATCAACTTCCTCCTCAGAAAGAGGAGGAACGAGTGGAGTGAAGCAGGTCTGTGTGTGTCAGCCACAAGAAGTCAGACAGAAGAAGAGCAGGGCTGGTTCACATCTGTATGAGCTTCACGTGACGCTCCTCCTACAACCTTGTAGGATTTCAGACCGATCCTCTTAGTCGAGTTTTCTTTTTTAAAGTATGATTTCATGTTCACGTCTGAGACCCCTCATCGCATTCCTCCTCGCTGTGAGGCTGTATTTGGAATTCAGCATCTGCTCGAGTTCATTTTTTATTTACTCTCAGTACCTTTGCCCCTGAAAACATGTATCACTCTATTTCTACTCCCCAAAACCAACTGCTGTACTTATCAGTCCATGAAGAATGTTTTTGTTTCAAGAGAGGGAAATAAATTCAAATGAGCATCAAAGATGATGAAAATATTCACTTTTTGGGACAACAAAGTCTGGTTAATATTCCTCGTGGGCAGAAAAAGAGAGTTTGCACCCAAAAGGGTTAGAAAAAGATTGTTATTATCACATTTCTTGCATTCTCTCAATAGAAATTTTCTGAATTTTCATCAAAAATAGTTGTGTCATCAGATTTTTGAGTCTTTGAATATGATAAGCTATAAGTGCTGTGGTGAAACTGAAAAAGTTCTACTACCTGTGATATTGCTAGTGTGAATGCTTTTTTCTGAAACTAGTCGCTGAAGAGGCTGAAACTTTTTGCTGAAAAAGATGGCACAATTTACTTTAAAAGATTTTATGAAAGTTCAAAAGTTCTTTGCAAACTGTTCAATTTGAGTAGGCTAGAAATTTTGTTAAAGAACTATGAAAGAGGACTGAAACCGACCTAAACTTGTGAAAAATTTGTATAAAAATTGATTAAAAATCCCTAATAAATCCCAATTTTGCAAAAATGTTTAGTGTGTTACTTAATATGAGCTAAACTCCAAATTAGCATGAAAAACCTTAATATATGCCAAATCAGCTTGTACATCGCTTAAATACTAGCTAAACTACAAAATAGCCTTAAATTTCTCAGTAAGGTGATAGTCAAAACCATTAGCATGTAGCTAAAACATCAGCTAAATTCTAACTTAGCCTAAAGAACCCCAGTACATAACAAATTGGCCAAAAATGTTAGCATGTTGCTAAAATATTAATTAAACTTAAATTATTACAAAGACGAAAATATATCTAATAGTTTGTTGCCAATCCACTTAAAACGTTGAAATTTGAAGACTTTCCCATTCATTCCTATCTGTCATATGTTGATCATTTCAAAAACTCTAAAGTTTATGAATACCAAAAATACAAGCAGTGATGTCCTGAACGAGCTGAACGTTTTGATACTAATATTGATGAAATCTCTGAAAATATGATTGAGTTTCTATGTGCCAAAAAACATAAAGGAGCAGGAGAATCCCTGTAGTGTGAATTTTGACCAAACAATCACCCAATTACTGAATAATCTAACTAAAGTGACACAGTAACACCACTTCCAAATTTAAAAACTTATAAACTCCATTTGAGGAGAAAAACAAGCAACAAAACTATAAATCTACTTCCTGTTCAGGTTCAACTCCCAAACCGAGGACTCTGACAGTGAGAGGATGCTGTATCCGCACAGCTGTATCCGTACCGCCGTATCCGTACTGCCATATCCGTATTCCTGTATCCGTATTCCTGTATCCGTATTCCTGTATCCGTATTCCTGTATCCGTATCCCTGTATCCGTATTCCTGTATCCGTATCCCTGTATCCGTATTCCTGTATCCGTATTCCTGTATCCGTATTCCTGTATCCGTTTTCCTGTATCCGTACTCCTGTATCCGTACTGTCGGAGCTTCCCTGCATTGTTCCAAAGCTGGAGCGTGGACGTGGGCTGCAGCCTCTGAGGATTCACCTCAGCTTCACTTGAGATTCTGGCCAAGTACCAAATGTGGAGACCTTCAGGCTCTGTAGTCGAACACACGGTAGGAAAACAAAAAAAAACATTTCCTTTTCTTCTCGGACTCGACCTCATTGACCAGCGTTTTACTCAAACGAGGCCGAGATAATTATTCAATCACTACAGCGTTTGAAGTTTTCCTTCATAGTTTGTGTTGCAGGTAAACTGAACGTCCAAAGACTCCGAGTGAATCTGCAGCTGATGTTTAATCACTTATGTCTATGATGATGTTGTTGCTGCTGCTTTCAGTTTGAACTAGACTGGACTTTAAGAAGACAGAATGACAATAAAATATGATTTATTGTTCACCTCTGTTAGGATCAAATAATATTTTTTTTTAATTTTTACTTTTGTAAAATGTATCAGTTTTCATAGATCTATAGTCTGTTTTCAGGTGTTCACAGCCCATAATATAAAATGATACGATATAATATATGCCGGGCTGCACGGTGGCGCAAGTGGTTAGCGCTCTCGCCTCACAGCGAGAAGGCCCTGGTTCGAATCCCGGCTGGGACCTTTCTGTGTGGAGTTTGCATGTTCTCCCCGTGCATGCGTGGGTTCTCACCGGGGACTCCGGCTTCCTCCCACCGTCCAAAAACATGCTTCATAGGTTAATTGGTGACTCTAAATTGCCCCTAGGTGTGAATGTGAGAGTGGATGTGTGTGTGATTGAGGCCCTGCGACAGACTGGCGACCTGTCCAGGGTGTACCCCGCCTTCGCCCTTCAGTAGCCGGGATAGGCTCCGGCACCCCCGCGACCCCGAACGGGACAAAGCGGTCAAGAAGATGGATGGATGGATAATATATGCCATGGAGCGGGTCAATACTCGATTCTGATTGGCTGCTGGGTGTGGATGCAAACCTGAAAGAAGTTCTGGTCCAATAGCCTAAATGTTCTATACGACTGGTTTCTTCAAAACAAACTTTTCTTCATCTTCTGGACGAAAACAAGCGGTAAGAGATCAACTTTGAACTGATAATCTATCGGGATGATCAGCATTTATATCGCTTTCCAAGGTCAATCCCGGCCCGGCCGCATGTTCTTGTGTTACCATGACAACGGGCCGCATTACAGGACACAGACTGGTTAAATAAAGGTTAATAAAATAAAATAAAATAAAAAAGTCTGCATTATCAAATGAGTACACGGCGTGGAAGCCTGGTGAGAAAAGATCTGCAGCTCCACGTCTCATAGCAAAAGCTAATGCTAGCGTTAGCATTATTAAAAGAGTAAAATCCTAATTACCTTCATAATTAAACAAGCACCATTCATTGAAGTATTTGTAACCTTCGTCTAACTTTAACCGGGTAGTCAGAGAAATAATCCACGACTGGTTTAATATCAACAAGAGGAATGTGTGGAAGCAGCTGCAGCTACTGCATTGACTGCAGACTAGATTACTGACATTTGGACTCATTTGTGAACGATCTAAGAGGAAACTAATGCAACTAGGTAGGACATTTATACAATAAATATTGTACACATTCCAGTTACTGTTGGTTAGGTTACTCTTTATTATTTATGTCATATTGCTTTAAAAGCTTTGCTGTTCTAAACCATAAACACCAGAAGTGACCGCACTTTGATGTCACGTCTATTCTGCACCGGAGACTCACACGGAGGAGATTGATTGACGAGGTCTCCAGCCAATCAGGACACAGAACAAACAAAAAAAAAAAAAGCAGCTTGATGACCGGATTTGTTTGCTCCTGATTCACAATGATTTGAATAAAACATGTTTAAAAACACATTTTTCATCTTAATATTCCTATCATGTATGTCCTCAACCATGAGAAAAAAGCCAGAAGAACACGTTAAAAACACCATTCTCATCAGAATAGAAACATTTCCCAGAGAGCAGAAACACGTATCCTGGCAGTGATTAATTTTTTCCATTTGAAGCCTCCTCCATGACCTCTGAGAACCTCCGAGAACGCAGCCCTCAAAGCTGCCAGAGCTGTCTGCAGAAGTGAGAAAGACGCTGAAACACTTGAATTCTTTCAGCGTCAAAGTTAAAGCAGCAGAAAAACAACCTTCACTGAGACCTCACTTCCCCGTTAATCCGCCTCTCACCTTTTCATTTATTGTTATCACTTTTTCTGACCTCCCTTCTCCGTTTTCTTCCAAGGTTTTCTCATTCTTTCTTCCTCCAGTTCTCCTTCACCCAAACTGGCCTGTGAAAACATCAGAAAGTGCCGCATTAAACCACCATTAACCTGCCTCCATTGTTCAAACGTTAGTGTCACAGAAGTAAGACGTGACATTTCAACACATGGACTTCAGAAAAGAGGATTTCCCTCTGAAAGGAGGAACTGGATCGCTCCAGGGAAAAACCTCACAATTTAAACAAAAGTTTTAGTGGTTTTTATTCACTCTGCAAACTTTATAACCCCTTCTCGCTTTTCCACAAAAGCAGATTAGATTGTAAATCCTAAAAAATGGAGCATGTTTATATTTGTGAAGTAGGATGCAGTAATTGGCCTCTGCAACTTTTAGGTTTGAATGTTTGTTCTTTACACAGTTTTAATCACACAACCAATTAAAATATGCAAAAGTGAAATCATGTGAAGCTTTGTTCCATAATCAATGAACAGCAATTATGACTGAAAATACCAGGCAGACATCTATAAAACAGCTCCTGGCTGAAGGCCGAATGCCATGTGGAGTTCTCTTCAACGTGTGATTCACAACTTTTCACTTTGAGGCGAGAAGTACACAGATAAATAAAGACAGACCTGCCCCACGCCCCCTCAGATGGAGTCCAGCTTTGTCAGTCATCATGAAGAACCATCCACCTTCAACACGCCGCCTGGAGCACCGAGAACACAACAACTCAAAGGAAACAGCTCGGATCCTCCTGCAGTCGGTGGTTTCCTCCACACCTGAACGTCCAGGAACGTCGGCGCCAAGACGAGGCGGCAACGTTCACCTGTAATTTGAGGCACATTTTCTGCACATATGTGAACACATTTGACTACAGAGCATTTCCTGAAATGATGTTGTTGTGCAGATGAGTTTAAAACGTGTCAAAGTCGAGGCCCGGGGGCCGGATCCGGCCCTCCAGGTAATTTTATTTTATTATTATTAATGACCCGATGTTATCTTGAGCTCATTTCTAACTTGTATTATTATGACAAAACATGTTTTTTTGTAGAGTAAAATACTGAAAGTCATTTAAGGTTTAAGTTGATTTATTCTAGAATAATATTCTGACTTTTTATTATTCATTATTATGGTAAAAAGTTGCAGTTTTAAAGTTTTAAAAATGGGCATTCTGCTAGATTTTTGGACTATTTTGGCATTTACTAAGATTATAGCTAATATTTCAGCTACATGCTAGCTGTTTTGGCTAACCTAAGGTGTTTTTTTATTGGTTAATTTGGAATTTTGATAATACTTTAGTAGACTATCAACTTCAGCATTTTCAGCTATTAGCTTCAGTGATTCTATCTATCAGTTTCAGCATCCAGCAGCCAAATTCAGCTTCCAGCATTCACTCTAGCATCATCACAGCTAATGCTACATATCTAGTTCATAATTATGTTAAAAAATTACAGTTTTAAAGTTTTAAAAATGTAGTTTTAGAGTGTTTGATAAATGTTTATCCTGTTCGGTTTGTTTGTATTTTGGCCCCCAGTGTGATCGACTTTGACCCTCCTGATCTATTGGATCCTAAGAGTGAAACGGGATAACTCTCACACGGGCTTCGTCTTTCAAGCCTGGATGTTTGAGGATGACAGGAAGTCGTTCAGAAGCTCTCAGACGTTTCTATCATCTCAGGACTTTGTGGCTGGAGACTCTTATTAAAATCAAGAAGTGATGCTTTAAATGAGTCTTTCTGCAGAGAATCCCTCCTTACACCCATGCATGAACTCATTTCTGTCCCGTCTTTTTCCTGCTGCTAGGACGCATTTGCAACTTCCAAGAGAAGCAGAGAATTATTCCAGCAGGCGTGAATGAGCAGAAACTGATGGAGCAGGGCGACTCTTGCACAGATTCTCCTCAAGTGTTATCACAGAGTGCGAGGGAGGCGCAGCTCAAAACCAAAGTTCTCTTCTTTTAAGCTTGTCTGGGCTTGTCGAGCCGTCGTTAATAATTCACAGTGGGAACAAGAGGTCCATGAAGGTTTGCAGTGATACAGAGGAGAGGAGCTTGTTGGTATGTGGGAGGAGAGATTCCACTTCCTCCACAGCCTCAAACTGCAGACCTCGATGCTGAGCGAGGAAAAAACAAGAGACGCTGCTTTATGGCGCCGCATGTTTTGTGGGCAGGTAAGTCACGCAGAGGTGAGATTGGGAAAAGGTCAAAGAGTTGTTTATCAGCAGAGAGCATCCCCAGAGTCTGTTGCTCCTGTCAAAGTGCACATGTTCCCCCCATGCATATACACTCCACTAAAAATAAACTACAAGTGCCTTTAGGTTTTGTTGTGCATCATTGAAAGCTTTCTTTGCTTCTTTTCAGCCGAATTTGTAGTTTTGCTAGTGATGCAGCGTTTGGCACACCTGTTAGCATCGAGGTGTTGGTTCAAATCCCATCTGGAACCTTTTTCTTTGAGAACTGCATCACTGCAGGTTTTCTCTATGACTTCCAGCCAAAGTCCAAAACACTTTAAATCAAACCTAAAAATGGGTTAAAAAGAAAGATAAATGGGTTTTAATTATATATCTGTTTGTCTTACAAGTTATAAATTAATTAAATAGGTTAAAATGATCATAAATTTAGTTTGTTTGTGTTCTATTTAGGAAAACGGGTGTCTAAGATTGGCCAATATTCACTTTTTCCTACTTTATTTTGGCGCTCCTGTTCATAGTCAACAGTTGCCCTCGAATAATCAGTACATTTTAAATAAGATTCTTGAAAAAGTTCAAATTATGTTCAAGGTATAAAGATCTGTAAAGTACGGTGGCCCTGAAGTGCAAAACACATCAACACATTTCTCAACGCAAAAACACATTAAACTACATTTTAGAAGTTAAAACAAAATTACAAAAAAACAAAATGAAAATTAAAAACTAATTAATTTACAAAAATCAAAAGTCAATAAGTGAAATAAATGAATGGTTTCATGGTGCATTCCTGATTGGATGATGAGATCTCAGAGGGAAAGCAAAAATAAATTTAACCTGAACTGTATGGAGAGAAATTGGGGCCAAAATCATTTGAAACTCAAATGAAACCAAAAATTTGGTGTTTGACCAAAATAAAATGAAAATGTCCAAAACTTTATGCTATAGTAAAAGGTTTCTGACATATGACATTTTTGGGGATTTTATTTTATTTTATTTTATTTTTTGGACATTTGAAAACATTTATTGCCAAACACCAATATTTTTTCAATTTGTTTTATATCAAATAATATTGCCCCAAATATATCTCCATAGAACTGTGGTAAAGAGTTGATTGGTCAATAACTAATCCTCTGCAGTGGGCGTGGCTAGAAGCTTGGACAAATATATTATGTTCAAAGACGTCGCCATGCCAAAGAACTTCCTGTTGAAAAGGTAAACAAACGTCATCGTACAATCAGTGATGTCCCATAATATCTTTTTTGTTTTTTTGTTTTTTTAATTTCATGATATTTCAATTTAATTTCTGGAAGTTTTTTTCCCCAAAATGTTTCTTTTTTTACAGAGCCTTTAAAGGGACATCAAACTAAATAATAATAATAATAGTAAAAGTAACAACAAAAAAGTAAAGTGAAATTACAAAAGTGAAGTAAAAAAAAAACATTTTTTTTTACACTATTTGGATACTATCTGGTGCGCTGCACAGTACTCTGGTGATAGTATCATCAGATAGTAAGATACTATCTAACAATAGTCTCCAGATAGTATCTGGTGCACACCAGATAACAACCAGAATTTTTTGTTTTTTTTACTTTTTTTTTCCTATTTTGATGTCCCTTTAGGGATTCTGTACTTTTTATTTTGTACCTTTTTTGTTTAATGTATTTTTAAATTAAAATAAGTTTTGCTTTTTTAACTTTCATGATCTCTAATACGTTTTTGCATTTAGTGATTTGGATTTGAGGGCCACCGTAGAAAAGTGATGCAGGCCATACTCACACCTGCTGCAGCTCTCCAACCTCACCTGCAGCCTCCTCCAGTTTCTGTTTTGCTTATTACTCCTGAATTAAAGCGAGTGATGGTTTGGTCAGCGGAGATCCGGTCTTGATGATTTTAGCTGAAGCTATAATGAAGCTCCGTGCTGATGTTCTCGGCAGGTCTAACCCACATAAAGTAGCACCAGCCGTTTGGCAGCAGCATCCAAACATCGTCATAAATGTACGATAATCAACAAAGAAAATGACTTAAAAAACTAAGATTCTGTCTTTATAGAAGAACTACTTTGTCTTTTTACTCCAAACTCAAATATTAACTGCATTTTATCACAAAGAATATTAGTAAGGAACTTATGATTACAGAAGAGGTTATTTCTGCTTATATATTGTGAAGAAGTAAAAGCATAAAAATACTGAGAGTAGCTCAGAGTTTAACTGGAGACTTTTATTAACTTGAAATAAAAATGTTCTCACAGTCGTGAAAGAAGCTGCTGTGTGTTAAATGACTTTGTTCTAACTGTGCTCAGACCAACATCCATACCTGTACAATAAAACCCTCACTGACCAACTCAGTCTAATATAACAGTAAAGAATAATTGAGATGAATTGATTTCTGCTGCAACAAAGAGCTGCAGGTTTTTCATAAGCGAAGAAGATAAAAAACTCATTTTTACGAGCGAGCACAAAAGAAAATGTAGCGTTTTTTTATGTTTCATTTAAACCAAAAATATAAATGAATGAATCTTTATTTCTATTGACCTTTGCAAAGCTGTCAGGAAGTCAAAGTGCTTTATAATAAAATGAGATGATACAATTCAGCAAATTAAGAACAAATATTTAAAAACAACAATTTACAACAGACAATAAAATACTTACATAAGAGACAGGTGAGCAAATAAGGAAAAATCTGTATTGCGATATAAATTTGTAAATATTTAATATCTGAACATTTTGGAAATGAAAAGAAAATGTTTTTTATTGCAAAACCACAAATTATTTACGAAGTGAAAAATTCATATTGATGCTCCTAAATTATAAAATTATAAAAATAAAATTAAAATAAAGGAGCTTTTAAACTTTCATCCTATTTTTTATTGGCTTTAAAGTCTTTTTTTCTTGTTAAATTATTATTTTTTTAAGTCTCATCACTCTTAGGGTTTAGATCTTGGATGTTTTATAGTTTTATTCTCACACAAACCAGCAGATTTTCCTCCATCCAGGAGTCGAGGTCAGCATGATAACTGCTGCTTCATGTTTTTACTCTTTAAACGATCCTTTCTTTCCATATTGATCCTGTTTGTCTGCTCCTCCATGACCGTGGCTCGTGTCCCTCGGCTTATCTATCCATGCTGCCGTTACAGACAATCATTATCAGCTTCTCCTTAATGCCGCGTCTCTGGGATGGATTGAGAACAGAGTTTGGAATGATTTGATTCAGTTGGAAGGAAGAAATCAGGTGGTCACATGCTCCTAAAAAGCCTAAAAACAAAACAAAGGAAGCCTTAATTAGCCAAAACAGCTAGCATATGACTTAGATATTAGCTAAACTCCAAACTAGTCCAAAAAGCTATCAGAACGGCAATTTTAAAAACTTTAAAACTGTAACTTTTTACCATAATTATGAATAATAAAAAGTCAGAATATTATTCCAGAATAAATCAACTTAAACATTAAATAACTTTCAATATTTTACTCTCCATAAAAATATATTTTGTCAAAATTATACAAGTTAGAAATGAGCTGAAGATAACATCGGGTCATTAGTAACAATAAGATAAAATAATCTGGAGGGCCGGATAGAATTACCTGGAGTGCCGGATAGAATCACCTGGAGGGCCGGATCCGGCCCCCGGGCCTCGACTTTGACACACGTGTTGTAGATCATCAGTTTCTAAAATATTCAGACCAGTCCGTTTGGCACCAACGACTTGTTCAAGTCACTTCCGTCTCCATTCTGATGCTGTTTGAGCTGCAGATTGTCCTCACCGTCTACAAAATATGTTGAGTTGCTCTCATGTGAAATTTGCGTTAACGAGTAGTTGGACACAAGTACTTAATAACGCCTGTGAGTGTACATGTAAAGGTTTGCCTTCGATATATCCATAATCTACTGAAGCACTAGAAACAAATATATGTTTTTACTGACAGTTCTCTCAGTTTTGTTCTCCCTGCACAACATTTATTTGAACTATTTGTCTGTAAAGACACAAACAGAAGCAGAAGGTCTTTTGTTTTGGACAATAAAGGGAACTCTGTGGGCATACCAGGGATATGTTTAAATAAACCCCTTTTGGTTTTGAAACTAAACTATATTTTTATGAATTAATGTATCCAAAGTTTGGATTTCAGGCCTTGGACAGAACAGAGAAAGAGAGAAACATGTAGAGAAGGAGAAAGAGAGAAAAGCTGGAGAAAGCTGGAGGCTGCAGAAAAAAGAGAGAAAACATTCAAGTAGAAAATGAAAGCTGCTTAAAGCTCACTGTTAGCAATGTCAGTAATAATTGTTTACAGAAAGGCTGCATTTTGTGCACGACCACACACTGACACACACTCAAACACCAGACAAACACTTTTAACCGTTCTCCCACACATTTACAAACACACAAATCCCCACAGACAACTGTACCCACTACAAGCCAACACACATACTGTATGTGTACTGTTACACAGATAAGTGTGTACATTTTTATGCACACGTTCAAACATCCATGTTTGGTTGTCCAGTGCTGACAGGTGAGTTCAGGTGAGTTTACTAGAAAGTACAATGACCCTCGTGGAAACACGAGATGTTGAATCTCTTTAATAATTACATTAATAAAAATGTAACTGAATGTGGAAGGTGAAGGTGTAAATCACCCCGGGGGGGGGGGGCGGAGCCACCCCCCCCACAGAATAGTGGCTTAAGGACCATCATCCTACAGACAAACCGAACAGACCCCAGATCCTTCTCTCTCCTCTCAGTTTCCTCATGTCCTCACTGCTCTAAATGTTCTTCAGACTTCTGCAACGTTGTTTACCCTGACAGCGTTTTTGTTTACACTCCAGGATTTGTTGATCCCAGTTCTGGCCTTTGACTGTATCTGACAACTGGACTGAGCGAGTATGATGACACCCATAGAAAATGCTCTTCTTCAGAGGTGATTAAGTCGCCATTTCTTCACAATAAAGGTGTCGCCATGTTGGAGTCAGACATCGAAGTCGCTTTCAGTCCATGTTTCCATGAGAACCACTCTCACCAATCAGGAGTGAGCTTGTTGGAGGCCACGAGGCCACACCCCCCTAAACACTTAAAAGAGGTCGGAAGACTGTCAAACGTTTTTAACATTGGATGTGGGGGTCAGTGGGCTCCACCTACTTTTCTTGATGCAAGGTCAATGTATATACAGTATATATATATATACACACACATGCATACATATATACTGTAAATACACACATATATACATATATACACAATTACGTACATATATATATATACAAACATGCATACATATATATATATATATATACATTCATATATACTGTAAATACACACATG
The DNA here is from genome assembly GCF_002922805.2 of Oryzias melastigma. Lineage (NCBI taxonomy): Eukaryota > Metazoa > Chordata > Actinopteri > Beloniformes > Adrianichthyidae > Oryzias > Oryzias melastigma. The sequence goes on along the minus strand of NC_050517.1, from coordinate 31,866,906 downwards.
CATACATATATATATA
>NC_050517.1:31861831-31866722 GCF_002922805.2 Oryzias melastigma | reverse complement strand
CAAATAAAAAAGTGATCAAATCAAAAGATAAGGATTAGGAAATGCTAGAAACAGTAAATTTAAATCGGATTCTCTGAATTAGGAAGTAGAATACGATCGAATGAAAAAACTGAAACATTCTGTGATGAATACTACATAGAATATCTTAAAACGGAGAAAATCTGGTTCATTTCTAGAATGTGACATCATTGAAGGAAGAGCAGACAAGTACCGTGTTCTAAACAGAACTAACATGGAGGGATTCATTCCTTTGTCCAAGACGGTCAGGGTGAGTGGATCAGTGCAGTAGATCAGAGGTGATCTTCAGTCCAAACTGAAACCATCATCATCCTCTTTCCTCGCAGTAAACCCACTTTTTATTTTATTTATCTTCTCTGCTCATCAGGGTACAGTGTCCAGAATTTGTTCTGAAAACTACTAAAGACAAAGTGTTATACATAAAGCAACACGTGATAAGTGAATAAAGCAGATTTCACTGATGTCTCTCCGGGAGAATTCATTTAGATGTGACATTTCAGGCATTTAAAAAACAAAAAGCTTAATCAAGAACGATGATCCCACAGGGCTTAAAACTCTCACTGAAACATAAAGCAGAAACCAGTGTAGCCCAAAGAAAATGGTCCTCGCAGCTTTTCAGATTTTTTTTTTTCTCTACATTTCAGATTTGATCTTTTCCTCATTGTTCTTCATCCCTGCAGAGAAATGTGCCCTTCACTTGGTGTTTCTGGTTCTATTGACCCACCTTCCTCGTGTCCTCCATCAGCCATCTCCCTCAGGGTGAGGAAGAGGAGGAACCCTTCACCCTTCCATTTCAAGAGCACATCTGGGTCTGCATCTCCGCACTCACACTGAGGACGGTTACACTCGGAGAAGTCACTGAACTGTCAAACACGACATCTTTGAGCAGACACCATGAAAGAACCGGCCAAGGTGGAAGTTTGGTGTTTTTTTAAAGTAATGTTAAGAAAATAACTATATTTTTAAGAACTGACATTACTTCAAATTGGTGAGGTGTTGCTAAACAAGCTAAGCATTTTGACTTTATCTTTAAATCAGAAATCTGCTTAAAAAAAAAAGATTTGTTTGTAAAATGTTGTCACTTGTTGAGGAAATAACTTAGTTCAACAGGTCAGATGAGGATGAAAAGAGGACAAAAATTATGGTGTATAAATTACATTTAAATATATGAGGAAATTGGCCACTGTAATTTATAAAGGCTATAGGTTTTATGTTCATTCATTCTGATTTAAATATTAAACATTTTAAAATACGAAAGACAACATTGGTCTTTTTTAGGAGTGATTTTGACTCAAATGATCTTTCTTGGTAATCAATAGTAATGATATATATTTATTTTTTTTACAGTGCATTGTTTTTGTAATAAGACATATCTTGACATTTATTTGTTAATTTTATTCTCCAACATGAAATTTTCTGGATTTTTTCATTAAACTTAACACAGGATAATCTCATCTTTGATCAGATTTCGGTCTTTGTTTTTGGGTAGTAAATAAAAGACAAAAATATTTTAAAATTATGTTTTAAAGTGAGTGTGTGTATTTTTCCTCTTACATGACGTGATTTCTTTTTGTTTTTAAAATCAAAATAAATAGTTAAATATCAGGATAAACATGATAAGTAGGTAGAGGTACAATTGTATTAATTCCCACCCGAGTATTTCAATATTTTATATATTTGTATATACAGTAGAGCATCATACTCATCTCCATATCAATACATCATAGATTCAACACCTTTTGTGGCGATTCGATCCAATTATTTTATCAAAATGGAACATTCAGCATTTGTTATTCATTATTGTTCACTCTGCATTTAAAACTACAAATGAAAATGGTTTTTAACAGTTTTTCAATTCAATTCTATTTTATTTTATTTATCTAGCCCAATATCACAAAAAAATGGCCTCATTGGGCTTCATGCTGGTAATAGTACAGAAGCAGAAGGTCGGTCATCAAATAGGGCAGATAGGACCGGAGGAAAGGGCGGTGAGGTCCACGGCAAAGACGAGCCAGAGGCGGGATCCACGGCCAAGACGAGCCAGAGGCGGGATCCACAGCCAAGACAAGCCAGAGGCGGGATCCACGGGAAAGACGAGCCAGAGGCGAGGTCCACATTCAAGAACAGGAACACAGAACATCGACAGTAGCTTCAGTATATTTCCATGACACAAATGTGCAAAACGTTATCCATTTGTGAGATATGTAAATTTCAATACGCCTCAATAACCACCTCTTCCAAGAGCAAAAACATGTTCGACAAATTTTTTGAAAGCTGTTGTGTTCCCATTAGAAAATGTTAGTATCTCAGTCGTTTCTATTTTACTCAAAAACAAAATGCCTTTGATAGTTTTGGTATTTTACACTGTTTTGTAATTTTTTTTGTTAAAAAAAATGTTGGTTTATTTATTCATGTATTGTTTGAAGTGAAAGGGAAAAAAAGGGGGGGGGGGGGGTTATCGCATGTTTAGTTCTCACATCAAATATTTCTCACTATGGTTCACCTTCAGCCAGATGGAAGTGACCTAACTTGTTAGAAGCAAGCTTGTGATTGGGCGTTTGTTTTGTTGGTATAACGTGTAAATAAAACGGTATAGAAAGTAAAAAACACAACAGGAAAAGAGACTAACAAAATTTGACAGAAATCCATCAATCTTATTCCTCATCTTGTTTGTATCTGTGGTTACTCTGAGTACTACTGGTAGATTGACTTTTCAATACGCATCTATATCCTTTACAACCCTACTTTGATGTCCCACTCCAATCATCATTAGCCAAAACAGCTAGCATGTGGCTAAAATATTAGCTAATCTCCAAAACAGCCTAAAAATCCTTAGTAACTGCTGAAACAGTTGAAAAAGCTACCATAAAAAGGCTGAGTATTTTAATAGCCGAAAGAGCTGAAGAGAAATGGATGAACAAAAGCGTACAAAAGAAAAATAATGACAACGAGAGTATCCGAGGAAGCTTGTGGCCTCAGAATTGTAGCAACCATAAACTTTTTCAGACAACAGTTTTTCTTCTGTCCCTGATTCACCACAATTTAAATTTAAAAAAATCCTCAGAAACGTAATTTTAATTTTCTTTGTGTACTGCATGTCCTCTATCATCAGAAAAATGCTACAAGAACATGTTTAAAACACAGAAAAACTATTTTCATTGGAGTGAGTCTTTGAAGAATTTAGGAAGTGATTTAGTTTGAAGTCTAGAGAACAGGATCACTGCTGCTTTCTGATACTTAATTATCTGCAGAATTAACTAAATCTTCAATAGTCTGACTCAAACTGACCAACCTGAAATAAAAATGAAACGAAGGATTTCTATTTTCTTGACTACTTTTCTCTCCTTTAGGTCATACAGTTTTGTAACTTTTTCCATCATTTAAAGGCAGATTGAAAATGAGTTTATTGAGTTTTCTAATCTTTCTTTCAGACTCACAGCACAGATTTAATGATTTCAACCCTTAAAGCTCTGCATAAATTGATGTTATCTTGGCGTGCACCTCACAAAGGTGACCTTTGGTTAAATCTCCATCAGCCCGTGATCTATGATGTGTTATAAACCCGAGATCATCAAGCTAATGCGGCTCCATAACATGCAGATGACGGAGTTCAGTGCGTCTCACTGATTGTTAGTAATGGAGCATAAAGTCTATGGAGTGTGAAGCTGCTGATGGTCACTCAGCCCTAAAACCCAATAAAAGTGGGAGGAAATCCGTTTGCTGCTCATAGCTGGATGTGACCCATTTGATCATCTTCATTTTCAGCTCCGCCGACGTGCCAATCATTATTTACCCCAGACTACATTATAATGGCAGTTTGTGGTGGAGGAGAAGTCTTTGTCATAAACTCCAGTCCACATAAAAAGAGACTGTAAACACATTTCCTGAGTGCAGAATGGAGCGTCCACCGCAAGATTAATAGTCTGAGAAGCTGTAATACAGTTGGGTCGCCAGTTGAACTGCCAGGCCTGATATGGATTCATTTAAATCTAAATTAAGACCTAATAAAGTGGGGGAGTTGGGTGAAACGGAGGAGTGTTTTGTGGGACAGGAAAAGAGGAATTGATTAAAAATATTCCACAAATGTGGGGAGCAATAAAAATGACCTCAATCAAATCTTGAAATAATTGCACTGAGACCAGAGGAACTGACTGTGAATGCGAGATGTAACGCTCTAATGGACATGTGTCGAAGTCGAGGCCCGGGGGCCGGATCCGGCCCTCCGGGTAATTCTATCCGGCCCTCCAAATCATTTTATTTTATTGTTATTAATGACCCGATGTTATTTTCATTTATTTCTAACTTGTATAATTTTGACAAGATATATTTTTATGGAGAGTAAAATATTGAAAGTTATTTAAGGTTTAAGTTGATTTATTCTGGAATAATATTCCTGCATTTTCCTTATTCATAATTATGTTAAAAAGTTACAGTTTTAAAAATTAGCATTCTGTAGTTTTTTGGACTATTTTAGGATTTACTAAGATGTTTTAGGCTATTTTGGAGTTTGGCTAATATTTCAGCTACATTCTAGACCAGGGGTGTCAAACTCGAGGGGCTGACGTCCTGCTGGTTTTCCAGAAAACCTGCCTTATCTGCTGCTGATTACCTGGATCAGGTGTCCTTAGCCAATAAGAAGCTTCTATGGCAGCTTGGTTGGAAGACATGTAGGACACCGGCCCTCCGGGGCTGGAGTTCGACACCTGTGTTCTAGCTGTTTCAGCTAATTTAGGCTTTTTTCAGTTTTTAGGGTATTATGTTTAGCTAATATTTCAGCTACATTCTAGCTGTTTTGGCTAACCTAAGTTTGTTTTCTATGCTAATTTGGCATTTAGCTCATATTTTAGCTGGCTGTCAGCTTCAGCGATTTCAG
>NC_050517.1:31861485-31861594 GCF_002922805.2 Oryzias melastigma | reverse complement strand
CTCAGTCATTACAAATTATAAATGGCATTGACTATTTCTTTTTTTATCTACCTTTGGTGTTTTGCCCAAGGACATTACAACACATGGCGGGAGCCAAACCTGCAACTTG
>NC_050517.1:31852702-31860459 GCF_002922805.2 Oryzias melastigma | reverse complement strand
GCGTCTTCAGCTATCAACTTTACCATCTTAAGCTATCAACTTTACCGTTTTCAGCTATCAACTTCAGCGTCTTCAGCTATCAACTTCAGCGTTTTCAGCTATCAACTTTACCGTTTTCAGCTATCAACTTTACCGTTTTCAGCTATCAACTTTACCATTTTCAGCTATCAACTTCAGCGTCTTCAGCTATCAATTTTACCATCTTAAGCTATCAACTTTACCATTTTCAGCTATCAACTTCAGCGTTTTCAGCTTTCAACTTCAGCATTTTCAGCTATCAACTTCAGCGTTTTCAGCTATTAGCGTCAGTGTTTTCAGCTATCAACTTCAGCGTCTTCAGCTATTAGCGTCAGCGTTTTCAGCTATCAACTTCAGCGTTTTCAGCTATTAGCGTCAGCGTTTTCAGCTATTAGCGTCAGCGTTTTCAGCTATCAACTTTAGCGTCTTCAGCTATTAGCGTTAGCGTTTTCAGCTATCAGCTTCAGCGTTTTCAGCTATCAACTTCAGCGTCTTCAGCTATTAGCGTCAGCGTTTTCAGCTATCAGCTTCAGCATTTTTATCTATTAATTTCAGCATATGCAGTGGCCAAATTTACACTAGCATTATCACAGGTAATGCTATATATCTAGTTCATAATTATGTTAAAAAGTTACGGTTTTAAAGTTTTAAAATTTTAATTCTAAATTCTAGTGTTCATTAAATGTTTACCCTGTTCGGCCCGTGACCTAAGGTGTGTTTTGGATTTTGGCTCCTTGTGGGATCGTGTTTGACACCCCTGCTCTCATGACTTGCAGCCTATATATCCGCCCGGGCTGGGAACACGCGAGGAAGGACATGGAGTTAAATATGCAGCTGAAGTTTCCCCTGACAGCTTCCCCTCTCATGGTAGTTTGTCTTATTGACAAGAAAACATCTGACATGTGAGTGCAGGTGGATGAGTAGATGTATCTCTATGAGTGAGGTGCTGCTGTGGCCTTACATACCAATGAGTGAAGAGTGGAGAGCTGCAGTGTGTCAAGAGCCAAACGCACACACAGTCACACAGTTTCCTCTCGGTAAACACAGAAACTTTCAAACAATACCGGCTAGGCAGTTCAGTTCGAGAACCCAGCTGTGACAAGGTGGACAAATAACTGTTTATCACACGCAGAAAACATGCATGCATGCATTGGTGTGTGTAAGGGCGTCACTTATTTGATAAGTGGAGTTGTTGAGCTTAAAAGTCAAAATATTTAGACTCAGATTCCCCTGGAAAAACAATTTAACTCACTTGCAGGTGAACTCTGGTGGAGTTCACCAACAGTGTCAGTGCAGATGTTCTATCCTGTCACCCAAAATGAAGAAGTTGAGCAAAGGAACAATGCATAATGTATTTTCTGCAGGAAAAAAATGCATCCATTTTGAAGAAATGCAAATGAATTATCAGTTGGAAAATGTCTCATGACGGGTGTGGAGCGGCATGAAGGTCCAGGTGGTTTTGGATATCACAGTCAAATGACAAAATTTGTCTGGTGTTTCTAGTGTCATTTCACCAGATTATTTTGAGTTCTTTAAAAAAATGTCTGTCTTTCAACAAACAGCTGTTGTAACTGCATAATGTTGTCCAGATATGTTTGTCCTCTCTCAAAAGTGCAATGTGAATGCACATTTTTCATAAACTCAAAACTAGTTTTATCCTGATTTGACTGGGCCCTAAAATCCTGGATTCTTAGTTAAACCAAATTCATTTTTTAGATTAATAGCTCTATGGTTGTTCAAACGTTTTAAGAGTTTTATATTATAAGAGGGTTTTATTTATTCTTAGAAAACTGTTTTATTTTTAGACGTCAGCCCATTTATCCAGCACAGTGTCCTTAAGAAAAGAAAATATTTTATTAGAAACAACCAAATTAAAAATAAAAGAAAAATATAAAGAAATAAACCTAAGTCATTAACAATGTCCTGCTTTGAAATTTTAAAACCATATCTATGCAACTATGAATAATTAAGTTGAACATGTTACAAAGACTGAGTTGTCTTTCATTTTTCAGCTGCCGCAGATTTTTTCTGCAGGAGTATAAAGGAGACGCTGGACAGACGATGGGCTCAATCCTTCTGAGGAACACTGGAGTCATCGTTCAAATAATGTCAAGAAAATAAAAAGTTGCATCTCAAGTGAAAGATTTGTTTTTCAGCATTGCTTAATAGAATTCACTTAATTATTTAGATCACAGCCGAGGTGACTTTCCTAAAACAAAACACCATAAATCATTTTCCAATACTTATTTTAAAGGACCAAATACAAACAATTTTGCCACGTGTCCAGTTTCCTTATAGACTATTTCAATTAGTTTCGGTTGAAGCATTGGACAGTAAAATGTCTATTATTATATAAAATATTCAGAGGTTTTGGGATTTGCTCCAAGACGTGATCCAGAACCCTTAAATGAACACTACTATGCTGACAGAAAGAATTCGATTAGAGAAAAAGGTTCACTCTCTTTGCACAATGTCAGGTTAGATGCTCTCTGAGATTGTCGTGTTCAGCAGCATTTCCCATCATGCTCGGAGTTTTTCCTCTATTGAGGCTTTAATTGGTTTCTGTTAGAGTTCTTACTTTGATGGAGTCTTTTGTGTGTCCAGATGCCTGGATTAGTTACAATGTTTGATGCAACTTTAATTTAAGCTTTCTTTGTGTTTAGTAACCTGCTTTTTATTTTCATATTTGTATTGTTCACAGTATGGTGGCCCTGAGGTGCAAATCAGATCAACGAATCCCTCAACACATAATACTGTCAAGATTACGACAATTATTTCCACAACAAAATACTTTGCAGATAATTAAAAAAACATAGTTCGAGTATCCCTTTAACCAATAAGGTTCTTAAAGTATGATTGGGGAAATAAATTGCTAATGCTAAATTTAGCTTTTAAACGGTTCAGGAGCCTGAACGGTGCTTCAAAAACACGTTTCAGTGTGATGAAGCAGAATGACAGGAAGAATATCGTTTGATCAACATTTTAAATTGATACAAGTATCGCCAAATGAAATATCGCGATATATCGCCAGATCGATTTTTCCTTACGTCCCTATGATTTGTACTTCAGGGCCACCATAGCAAAAAAACGATAAAACAAAATCTTTACTTCAATATTATTTTGTATTTTCTGGAACAAACAACCCAATCAAGAGCAAAGCTCTTAGTAAAATAAAAAGTTGTATTCATCAGTTATATTGTCCTCAAAGGGTCCTGAGTCCCACGAAAGGATCCACGGATGAAAAGCTATTTTTTCTGAAGGATAATCTCTTCCAGTGCGTTGAATAAACCTGTCCTCCTCCCTCTCTTGGAGTTTCCTCTTATCTATCTCCTGGCTGCTCCAGATCTGGTCCGGCTCCACCTCAGCAGCAGCTAATATCCTCTTTTCGTGGAACTCGACACCCGAGTGCTCCATAGAGGTGATGGGAGAAATAAAGACAAACTCCAAATGGAAAATGAAGAAAATAAATGGCTAAAACGTGTTTCCTTTACCCGACTAATGATCCAAAATAAAGTTGAAAAAAAAGAGCTATTTAGCCATCTGTGGGCTTCCTGCCTGGGATGGAAAAATGCCAGTGGAATCAGAGCAAAACACGCAGCCGCATGGGGGAGGATGGTCATTTACAGGAAGCTAAATCACTTTTTTTACCACTAAGAGACTGAAAAATGACAGTTATAAAACACACTTGAGCAGCGCTCCTTCTGTAGAATAACTCGTGTTAAGGTCAGTGCATGAAATGTCCTTTACATTTAGGTTGTGATTTACTGCTGGACCTGCGATGCTCTCTTCTGATTGCAGCAGCGTTCTGACTCTCTGGTCGGGAGCCAGATCATCCATCAGAGCAGTTTGATGTTCGACCTGATGGGTCATTCCCTCCTTTTAATGCCCCGAGGAGTTACGTTAGCCCCCCCACCACCACCATCTGCCTGTTTCAGTCCTGCTCTGATCAAGCACAGCGTCAGAAAAGATGCTCACAGCAAGGACCTGAAGGAAGATTAATGAAGGAAGCAGGAGACAAATAAGACATGAACACGAGCTAATAACTTTTCAAAAATAGCTTGAATAAATTACAATATTTATTTCCCTGGAACTGACAAAAAATATCAAATATCACATCCTGCATAAAAACTGACAGAAAATGAAGAAAAACAACCTGAGAAACCGGAATTCCTATGAAACAAAATCCAACCAGTGAAAAGATTAACTAATCTCAGTAAAGCACACTGGAAAAAATAAATGACATAAAATCAAAATGGAACAATAATGAACCAGATGAATCTTTAGATTCACAACACAACAAAAAACTATGATTTATTCCAAAATATCTTTTATAATTTTTATTTTTCCCTAAAAAGTTATTAAAAACCATTAGTTCTGACTGTTTTTTGTCTTATTTAACCAAAAAAGTACAAAATTAAGCTTGAAAATGTGAGTTTTTCATTGCAGAAATCAAAACAATTTATTAGATCAACAATGATATGGACTGAACATCCATGTTTACTGCATTTGAAAAAAAAAATATTATCGTAGAGAACCATTGACTCTATACAAGAACTGGACAAAGCGAGTGTGATGTCATAGAAAATGGTTTACTTTTGGCTCCAACCAAATGAACCCAATTCAGTCGCCATTTTTTCATGATACAGACGCCCTCATGTTGGATTCATTGATATGTCCGAGTCAATCTGAATCAACTTTTCTATGGCAACTACTCTCACCAATTAGGAGTGAGCTTGTTGGAAGCCAACACCCCTAACGCCTTCTTCACAAGCGCTATGAAGCTGTGCGGAACGGAGGCCGCTTCCATTCGGCGCCCTTGTTAACCAATAGTGTAGTTTACACCAGATGGAAAGCACCGCCGTCCTGCACGGCCGGCTCGTGCCATGCAGCAATCGTTTCGCCATCTGGTCTATTTTTTGCATGAGCGTCGAGTGATCCGCGTCAATTCTGGCAAGAAGTTAGGCCAACACGTGAAAAAATCTGATAGATTTTTAAAAAAAATAACCACAACTTTTCTACAATAAAACACCACGATTGACAAATGCAGTCATATTTTGTATCCAGACTGTAGAGATGAAAATAAGCACACAACCAACAAACAGACACACATACACAGAGATCAATGTAGTCGGTGTACATATATATATACACATACATACATATATACACACACGTGTATATATATATATATATATATATATATATATATATATATATATATATACATACATACATACATACATACATACACACACACACATACAGTATATACTTTATATATATGTATACATATATATGTATATATATATATATATACATATATATGTATACATATACAGTATATAGAGAGGGTTGTCGGATGGGAATCTGACATAAAAAAATAAAACTAAATCAATCATACATATACATATATATATATGTATATAAAGCGTCGCAAAGGAGGCGCTTCCGCTGTTCAACAACCTCCATCTGTGTTTGCCCGCCACACTGGCTTGAGTGGACGCTCAGTAGTCTGGCTTGCTGGGCAGTGGAGCTCACTTGCTACACTGTCTGGCAGGCAGCTTGTTAGCTCGCTACGCTGTCCACAGGGCGGCTGGTTACCGTAGGGTCCCCACCTAAGCCAATGTAGGCAAACACAGGTGGGGACACAATGGAACCTACAGACAATGAGACAAACCCACCTGGGGCCCATACATTTTCAGCCCAAAGGTAAACCATGTGGGGCCTACATTGAATTGTTTGCTGGGTAGTTACAGCCTGTGGGTCAACAGCACCACTGGCAGCTGTGTTAAACGGGCCACAAATCTGGTGTGAACGTTCTGTTCATGATTGATTTAGTTTTATTTTTTTATGTCAGATTCCCATCCAACAACCCTCTGCATTTATCCGGACTTGGGACCGGCACATGTGAACACTGAGTTGTGCTCCCATGTGGTTGCATTAAAAAATGTGAAGTACCTGAAATATTCCAGATACATTACAGAGCTCGGCTTCTCTCTAACAGCAAACACTTTTTCATCGAGCCCTGAATGGTTTTTTTTCACCCCAGAGCTGTCCTATCTATGCTCTGAGGTTTTCTACAAAGACGATCACAAATTCTCATAGTCAATTCAAATCTTAAAATTTAAGTTAAGAAAAAATCTGAGAAACACCAATGACCACCCACCCACCCCCACCCCTGGGCAGAGGGGTGGAGGTGGGTGGGTAGGAGGTGGAATTAAAATAATAAACAATATACTAACAGGAAATACATCAACAAATAAATCAATAAAATAAAACAGCAATTGAACAAAGAGCCTACTAATAATCTAACTATCATTTTGTTTTTAATAAAAAAAACTACTAATTGCCAATTACCCTACTAATAATCTAATTTTTAATTTTGCCTTTTTTATTTATAAAAGGCTGCTGATTGCCCATCAGCCTACTAACAAGCTATTTTTTCATTTTTTTTTTAAATAAAAAGCCCACTAATTGGCTTTCAGCCTACTAATAATCTTTTTTTTTTTTCTATAAAAAGCTACTAATTGGCTTTCAGCCTATTAATAGTCTAATTTTTTAAATAAAAAAGTCTATTAATTGGTTTTCAGCCTACTAATAATCTAATTTTTTAAATAAAAAGCCCACTAATTGGCTTTCAGCCTACTAATAATTTTTTTTTTTTTTTTTTTTATAAAAAGTCTACTAATTGGCTTTCAGCCTACTAATAATCTATTTTTTCTATAAAAACCTACTAATTGGCTTTCAGCTTGCTAATTATCTTTTCTTAAAATAAAAAGCCTGCTGATTGCCTATCAGCCTATTAATAATCTAATTTTATCCCTTAATAACCCCTTTTTTAACATTTCCCTTGTTTTCTGTGGAGGTGTGGACTCAGCCACCAATGTCGCCCTGAAACGCCCGTGCTGAACTTTTTCTCAGAAAAAGTCCGAAGCTTTAAAGCTTTCACACCCATCTTCATCCTCCTCAGATTCCTCTGGATTTTCATCAGGTGATGAAGGGTCAGAATCTTCTTGGTTGGACTCTGCTCCTGCTTCAGATTGAATGGACCTCACATCTTCATCAGGATTATTGTCCTCCAACTCCTCGTCATTTGAATTATTCTGCAACTCTTCATCAGAAGGAATGTCTTCTTCCTCTTTTCTTTCCTCTTGATTTTTAAGAGTTGATGAAAAGTCAGAACGTTTCTCATCCAGATCTTCTCCAAAAACGTCATCAGCATCAAAGCTTTCACACCCATCTTCAACTTCCTCAGATTTCTCTGGATTTTCATCAGGTGATGAAGAGTCAGAATCTTCTTGGTTGGACTCTGCTCCTGCTTCAGATTGAATGGACCTCACATCTTCATCAGGATTATTGTCCTGTAACTCCTCGTCATCTGAATTATTCTGCAACTCTTCATCAGAAGGAATGTCTTCTTCCTCTTTTCTTTCCTCTTGATTTTTAAGAGTTAATGAAAAGTCAGAACATTTCTCATCCAGATCTTCTCCAAAGAAGAAATTAGCATCAAAGCCTTCACACCCATCTTCATCCTTCTCATGTTCCTCGTGACTTTCATGAGTTAATGAAGATTCAGAATCTTTTTTGTTGGAGTCTATTCCTTTTTTGGAATTATTGGACTCCTCATCATTAGAAGTTTTCAAAAAGTCAATTTGAAAACACACTTTTTTCTTTGGTTTTGCCTCTTTTTTCCGAGGTGCAGATTCTTCCACTTCCTGAATACGCCTTGCGACTTCGTC
>NC_050517.1:31807250-31847912 GCF_002922805.2 Oryzias melastigma | reverse complement strand
CAGAAGAAGAAAACATTTGTAGTCCGTTTGTAGTCACTACAAGATGTTAAGGTCCTGATCCCTTTGTTTTTTCAACAATAAGTGAATGTTTTCACTATGATAAACATTTTAAGTGCTATATTAACATGCTTCGAGGTTATTATGGTTGTTACCGTCTGAAGACCGGAAAATGCTTTAGCGGAAGTGACGTTTGGTTCGCGCATGCGGGAGAGCAGTGCAACCGATTTGCTTCCGCATACAGAAAATGCAGCGACACTTCCTTCGTATTATCTTTTGCTTTAGCACTTCAAGCTAGCTCGATGGTTTGAACAGGAAGGGGCTGACAGAGGATGTCATCCCGTCTGTCTTCAGCTTTCCATCAAATCAAACTTTATTTGTATAACACTCTTCCAAAATCCAATTTCACTCAAAGTGCTTCAGATACAAAAATAATCCAATTTTAAAGACGAATGTGTAGAACCCAACACATGCGCACGTCAACATAGGCACACATAATAGCAGAAGAAGAAAAAAAATACTAAAATAGGAAATCTGGCTTTGTACTGGTGAGGAAACAATATTTTAGGGACCTGTCCACATCAGTGATCCCCTCAATCAAGTTTACCGGATACATTCCACAGGACCCCCCTGATCGAAGCAAAAATCAGACCCGTTCACTGAGTAGGTCAACTATACGGGGTAATATTTGTGCCACCATATTGCAAGCAAAGTCACAGTTCAAAATGTTCTAAACTGCAAACAAAATTTAAAGTGTTCAGAAAAAAAAACATAATTTGCAAATAAAAATTTTAGATTCGTTTCCAAATTTGTTTTTTTGCTTTCAAAAATATGTTTACGTTTTCATTTTTTTTTTTTTTTTGCTTTCAAAATATATTTTAGTGATAGCAACATTTTTTCATTTTCCAAAAATATTTTTACATTTGCAAACTTTTTTTTTTGCTTTCAAAGATTTATTTGTGTTCACAAACTTTTTTGTTTTCAAGAAATATCTTTGTGCTTGCAAACTTTCCTGCTTTCGAAAAATATTTTTGCGTTTGCAATCTTTTTTTTGCTTTGAAAAAATAAAAATAATATTTTTGCATTTGCTATCTTTTTTTTTGGCTTCAAGAAATATTTATTTTATTTCCAAACTTTTTTTTTTCGCTTTCATGAAATAAGAAAAAAAAGATGCAAAAATATTTTTTCAAAGCAAAAAAAAAAATTTTGAAAGCAAATATAAAATATTTTTTATGCAAATGATGAATTTTTATGCTTGATACTTTATATTTTGTTTGCAATTCAGAAGATTTGGATTGTAAAACTGACTTGCTTACAATATGGTGGCACAAACATCACTCCATACAATCACTTATTTTAAAATAAATAAACATAAATAATGTGATCATTAAATAATAAAACATAAATCAGTAAAAGTAAAAAAAATATTTATCAATGCAGTAAAATAGCATAAAACAATTAAAATATCAAATAACTAAAAGCAGATTAAAAAGGTTGGTTTTTAGCTGTCCCTTAAAAACGTGAACAGTCCATGCGGTCCTGATGCTCTCAGGGAGGCTGCTCCACAGGAGAGGTCCATGGGAACCTCTCCATCACATCTCCAAATGGTTAGTGTTTTTATCTGTTTTAATCTTAAACTCTTTTATATATGTCATCAATCACAAGGAAAATGTCACAAGAACATGTTAAAACACTTAAAATGTGATTTTTCATTGGAATGGGTCTTTAAGAGTACATTTTATCCAAAAGATTAACTTAGTAATTGAGAGTAAAAGTTTTTAATTACTAACTGTCTCTGTGTATTATAATAGATTGTGAAATAAATTCAAGTAATCTTTAAGTAACTAAAATTGACTTGGTGCTTTGAGGCATTCTGATCATCATACTAATGAAAGGTTTTCCTTTAAAGGTTTCTGTCAGTCATCGGTTTTGTGGTTAGCGTGGACACATTGTTGGCAGTGATTCCTGAACAAGTTCAGCCTCATGTCTGCACACCGCTTCAACCAGGAACACTTGGAGCTTTTCTTCAGCTCTGTCAGAGCATCAGGTAGAAGCAAACACTTCAAGTGGAATCGTTTTGGTCAAATTCTGCCGTTGTGTCCCTCACAAAGAAAGTTTTTACATGTAGGCGTTTCTCCTGGCTTTCAGACGAAACAACTCTGAACATCCTGAGCTAGTAGTTTTCTTACAGCGGCCCCAAATATCAGTAAAAGCTGACCAGTTCTCCCATTAGACCCAATGCTTTTTTAGCAGCATCCTCATAATTTTATGAGGATGTTTGCTTTTAAATTACAAGGACTTCTGTATACCTGGGCACAAAAATATGAAAATGGCACTAGATGTTGTTCACAATCTCTGGATTCTGACGCTGTTTTTACTTTTACTCTGAGGAAAACGGTTTAAAAGATTTTCAAGTTTTTAAGCTATTTTCCATTAGAAGAGAAGACACACACACAGATCTCCAGACGTTCAAAAGCAGTCCACGGGGGTTTTAAGTCTGTAAAGGGGAAATGCAAATATATGGGTTATTTTAAACTCACTTGGTATTCATCAAATTTTTAAAAATGCTAATATCATATTTCTTTTGTCTGTTCTGATATCTGATTTGAATGCAACTTTATTCATATCACAAAGTATAAATTCATTTGTTATGGCAGCACAAAAAGGCAAAAAGGGCGGCTGGTTACCGTAGGGTCCCCACCTAAGCCAATGTAGGCAAACACAGGTGGGGACACAATGGAACCTACAGACAATGAGACAAACCCACCTGGGGCCCATACATTTTCAGCCCAAAGGTAAACCATGTGGGGCCTACATTGAATTGTTTTCTTGGTAGTTACAGCCTGTGGGTCAACAGCACCACTGGCAGCTGTGTTAAACGGGCCACAAATCTGGTGTGAACGTTCTGTTCATGATTGATTTAGTTTTATTTTTTTATGTCAGATTCCCATCCAACAACCCTCTGCATTTATCCGGACTTGGGACCGGCACATGTGAACACTGAGTTGTGCTCCCATGTGGTTGCATTAAAAAATGTGAAGTACCTGAAATATTCCAGATACATTACAGAGCTCGGCTTCTCTCTAACAGCAAACACTTCACTGTGGATGAATGGGCTCTTATGAGAACGCTGCCCATGTAAACAAATGTCAATAAGGGAAAATTATAGTATTTGAATAGGCCTTTGTCACAGCACCACGTGCAGGTTAAATGTATAGTTTCCCTTGGAGTTAATTAAGATGTTATTTCATTTTAGTTCAAGAGAGTAAACAACAGGCATTGTCAGAAAACCAGATGTGTTCATTTAAAGCTGTGAAAAATAACACTCCAACCCCCTGAGATCATTTTTATACTATAAAACTGAAAACATAATTATCATTAACTGTATATGAGAACTGGACTGAGTGACCCCACTCGCCTAACGTTCCAAACAGAGAATGCCCATTCATTCCAAAGAGCCAAGATCCCATAGACTTCTATAGAGAGATAAACAGCTATTTCTCAGTGATTCTATTGGACAGAATGACTGCTTATATTTACGTAACTATATGTGGCTGGTTGGTTAAGTGCAGGGCTGCCACGCAGGAAACCAGGGTTCAATTCCCAGTCCATATCCAGAGGGCGCAATGAGGAATTGATGGGGAACTTAACATAACTGCTATGGCATAACTGAGCCAATTAACATAATGCAGTGAGGGTCCTTGGGCAAGACCCTTAACGCTACTGCCTACCTCATAACCAATGAGAGACAATGAAACACGTCATGCCGGCTCAGAGCCGGGAGCTGGTTCTCCAGCTCTGGTGGTGGGGAACCAGAGCACCTTAAAGGAAAGTGGGTGACTGGAACAAGAAGGAAATGGACCAGATGTGAAATCAAGGTCCTGTTAGAATGCTACTATGCAACTAATCCTACTCAGTGAGATTACATGCATCCAGTGAATAGATGCTCCGGAACCCACAATCAAGGCTAACTGCCTAACAACGAGTAGCTCAATGTTGTAACATCCACAAACACCAATCACTGACCTGAAAGAGAAGATCATGTATGGAATAAACACCAGGAAACCCCGACACCAACTACAACGGTTAAATGAAGTACCACCTGAAAGTCTCCTGGAGACTATGAATGAAGCATTGAGGGCAATTCCTACCACAACAATCACAGAAACCAATCAACTGGTTTACACTTCAGTAACAGTGATCCTTGAAATGCTTGGCTGTAAGAGCAACCATGGGAGAAAAAAATGCCCACTATGGAAGCAACAGTTGGAAGCTAAAATCAAGACAGCTCAGAGGGAAGTGAGTCAGCTCACAGAAGCCCAGAGAGGTGCAATGAAAAAGCAAGTGCCTGAGAGATACAGCATGATGACCATACTTGAAGCACTGGAAACTGGAAAGCAAAGGCGCCTGGCCTTGAGCAGCCGCCTAAAGATATACACTAGAGACAATGAAGCCAGACGGAGAAACAGGCTCTTCGACAAGCCCCTGCATGGGATGTACCACCGGACAAAAACTGAAGTGGCTGATTTCAATAAGTTCTACCAATGGCTCGAGAATGCTGGCCTGCAGGACAGCACAGAAGCTCTGATCCTGGCGGCACAGGAACAAGCCCTGAACACCAGAGCGATAGAGGCTCAGATCTACCACACCGGACAAGACCCAAGGCTGTGCAACGAGGAAACAATCCAGCACAATTGGAGCACTCGGGGCTGCAACCTCCAAACTGGAGGAGTGGCTACAGCAGATCCCTGGAAAGACCTCAGACATCTCAGTCCAGAAAACTGCTAGGAACAGCTAAGATACTTCACAGGACCCTCAAACTCCCAGGTCTCTGGTAGACAACCTGAGCTTAAGGAGAAACCACCCGCGGAGAGTGAGAGGGACAGCTTTTATACATCCACACACACATACACATATATATATATGTGTGTGTGTGTGTGTGTGTGGGGGGGTGTCTGATGATGGCAAACAATGCTGTACACAACCACAGCTAAGCAGAAGTGCCAGTCAGACAACGCAGAAAAATGCCCGTCTGGTGTGAACTTGAGGCCAAGCGGATACCGCGCACTCCGCCTGCTCACCGCTTCGCCGCGCTTCCGCATAGAGTGTGAACAGCCCTGAAGGTGGACTACATGAAATCTGTCAATCATATGTTTGAAATGTTGGGCGTGGGGGCTAGCAGGCCCCACCCACTTTGATTGAGTCATCTGATTGGTCAGTTTATAATTTGAACTACAAAGAAAAACTTAATAAATAATTATTTCTCTATTGAAGTCTAGGGAATTTTGGCTTCCTGGAGCCAGCAGGTACATCCTGTTTGGAACACGATAGGGGAAAGGTAACTCAGTCCAGTTCTCATATATGGTCAATGCAGAAAATTCATTATTTGTATTATTAACTCCATGGGTGGTCAGTTTTATTCAGCCAGAAAGTTTAGGCACCATCACTGCAGTGTGTTTGGATGTTCAAGGTTGGACCTTGTGCTCAGATCCCTGAAGAACTAAAAAAGCACACAAAGAAAGACTCTACAGTAAAACAGACAAAGGAGGAAGGACAGGACAAAAGCTAAAACCTCAGGGTGGAAACTGCAGTTCTTTTCCATCACAGCTCACTAAATGATAAAGTGAAGTGATTGTTTTTGTGTTAATGTTTGTACAAATCTGCAAGTCTCTACAAAACTTACAAATTAAAAGAAAACTAAAGAAAAGTTAAAAAAAAGTTGATAACTAAATCTAAATGACACTTTTTTTGTTGTGAACTCCTCAGAGGAACACCTGCTGTGTTCACACTTGTTCACTGGAGAGAGAGCTGCCAAAGCATTGGTCCACCTGAAGAGGACGGTTGTGTTTACACCACAAACAAGAGCCAACACAAATGTCAAACAAGAGCTTCCAAAAAACAAACTAAAAAAAAAACCTCAGAACTGTATTTTGTTTCACACCCTCTATAAAGTTCCTCTATTTTGATCTATTTTCAAATAATTTTAGTGTTTTAGGTTATACAATTTAAAAAAGAAACTGTAATTTTCTAGGACATAGTTTCTGAGTAGCGGCAGGAGTTCATTTGATGTTCACCTCTGAGTTGTGGGCGGGGCTGTTGGTGGGGAGTAAAACTGCCACAATTTGTATGAAACATTTTTCCGCTAGCTTACAGTCCCTCACAACCCCAACGTAACATTGGGAGTGCAACAAAAATGGCGAGCAATATCCTAGCTGTTCAACCGTACAGTTTGATCCAGATTTTTTTTTTATTTTTATTTGGATCCCCATCAGTTGCTACCACTAATCTTCCTGGGGTCCAGAAATATCTACCAACCTTTTACATTTATAGATATACATGGAAGTATTAATATATATATATATATATATAAATATTCAAAATAAAGTATTAACAAAGATTCCAGCTCAGACGAGGAGAACAAAGACGTTCATGGATCTATTCGTCTTCAAGTGGATGCATCTGAATAAGGCAGGACAGGAAGCTTGTGGCTCTTTCTACGTCACAAATATGATGTTTTTAAAACAGCATTTTCTCCTCTGCTCCTGATAAACAATTGCTTGAATAAAGAAATACTTACATACACCATAATATATATATACACATGTACAATATACACACACACATATATACACACACATATATATATATATGTATATATATGCGACAGACTGGCGACTTGTCCAGGGTAAGCCCCGCCTTCGCCCATCAGTGGCCGGATTAGGCTCCGACACTCCCGCGACCCCGAAAGAGACAAAGCGGCCAAAAAATGAATGAATGAATATATGTATGTTCTACATCATAAGAAGATTGCCTTAAAACACCATTTACAGTGTTTTAAAGTGAAAGTGCTGTTACTTTTTTTTTGCATTGTTTGATAAATTCTTTCTTCTTTTAAGAGAGCGTTTTTTTGTCATTGTCTGTCATCTGTGACTTTAAAAAACCCCTATCATCCATCTTTGTTCCTGTTTTGCTGTTCACAGCTTTACGCCACACAAACACGACACCCGAACATCCCGACCTAAGTGCTGATCTGACTGATCAAAGCGCAAAATTACCAGGTTTTCCTACATTTAGCATTGTATGAATGTGTGTGTGAATGGGTCTGTGACTGTGAAGCGCTTTGGGCCCTCAAAGGAGGGTGGAAAGTGCTATACAAGTATACGCCATTTACCATTTAGCATAAGCACACACACTGACCTGCCATTTGTCTTCTTCTCTGATCTCTTTTTCTGTCACAATCCACTCTGACCCTGACATTTACTGTAATAATCTTGGGTTCACAATTTTCCTTTTTTCTCAAATAACGCTGATCCAAACTTTTAAGTCCGTCCCATAGCCACAACATCTATATCTGAGCCATAGAAGGCTTTGAAGGTGATTTCAGAAGTATCCAACGTGGACAAAGGCAGTAAAGACCTTTTGAAGGAGCCACGCAGCTCACCTGATTCCTCTACTAAAAACCCATCTGTCAGCTTTAGACAGAAAATGAGATGAGTTTGACCTCTGTCATTCTGTCTCTCCTGCTCAGTCCATCTTTCATCAGTGTTTACTTAAACCTCGATAAGGGAGTCAAACAGACAACCACATGCCTCTTCTGATAAGAAAAGGGAGAGGAGAATGCAAAGACACAGTAGTTGCTTAAATCCACAAAATCCCTCCACCGGAAATGTGGACGCCACCCAGAAAGAGATGAACGATGGCTGCTCTCCAGCGTGTCCTTATAGGGATTAATCTGAACTGATGCAAGAAGGATTTTCCAAAACAGACAAATCTGGATTATGCTGTTCAAGGTTATATAAATAAGAGATAACTTTTTGGAAAGAAGTTATGCATTACAGCATCTGATGGAGGAAAATCTTGTTTAACATCAGTTTGCTGGCAGCGGTCAAGGAAGTAGCGGGTCAGAACAGGCTATATGTGTCAGGGAAATGCTTAGACTGTCAATGTAGCTGTGACCTAAGTGTACACTTAAAAAACTATTAAATAAGGGGAATTCTAACCCTGAATAAAATTGTTTTTAACTGAGTAATTTTACCAAAACTTTAAAATCTGTTGACCTAATAGTTTTCACAAAGCAGAAGTAATCATATCATTTACATATAGTTGTCACTTTAAATCAAGTAAAAAAAAATGCTCACATTTCTTACTTGGTTCACATTTGGTTTTCCTCTCTGCTTCTCACAGGTGCCTGGAATTGGGGCGGGAATTTCGACACACTGCTTAGCCAGTAACCAACTCAACCTGCCATCTTTAAGACCTCTAAGACCAGTTACTCCAGCAACAACCCACCAGTCTGACAGCTAAAACTACATGGTATTACACCCACAGCGTTGATTTCTGGTCTTTGAAATCTTCCTTCCTACCTTTGACTTTGCTCCTTGATCCCAATCTCGGTCACCTGGATTTCTCCGGCTCCTTCAGGTTCTGTTTGCTGCTCCATAAACTTTTCTCTGGATTCTCTGCTGCTCTTTGAGTACGACAAGTTCACTTCCAAAAGAGAAGACAAAAAAGTCAAAATGAACACATTTATCATATAAATTCATGAAAATGACAAGTACATGATCAAACATTAGTGAAGTTTAAGGTTAGAATGGTGTCCTTGATATAAAAAGAAACCAAGATGTCCTGCATTTTGAGTCAAATTCCAGCTGTGAGGTTTGTTTCTGTTGGTCAATTGCACACAACAGTTAAGGACTTTTCTTTTGTTACTCCATATTTGAGCATTAGCAGCACATCTGTTTTATGGTTTCCAGTCTATAGACCATGGGGTCCACGGGCCACATTTGGCCCCCCAAAAGTTATCGTTAGGCTCACCAAGTCATAGCAGCAGAAGCTGCGGTGTGTTTAGTTAAAACCCCTTACCTGTTTCCCGTTGATTCTCTATGATGTTCCAGAACTCTACGGCTGTGATATACATTCAGCCTCTAGGTGGCGCTGTTAGCACTTTCTTTGCCTGCAGTTATGGGTGAAACAACCACAAAGTGAGTCAGCCCTGAGCGTTTCTTTGTGTTAGAAAGTCCCAAGAGCCTTCATGGTGACTTCAGATGCTTTTAGAGACCTTTTTCAGCTAGCTAAGGTAGAGGGACAACAGCAAACGGACAAAGTCCAAGAGCAGCTCCACGTCTCTCATTAGGATCCCAGTTTACCGTTTTCATTAGAAGAAAGTTTGTATTAACTTGCTCTTGTTTTTCATTAAAAGTGGCCGGTAAAGGCCTTGCTGTTTCAAAGACAAATGGTACTTTTTATTCCTACCCATTTAGAATAGAATAGAATAGAATAGCAATACTTTATTCATCCCAGGCTGTTACCTTAATGAATACAGAATCAAAATAAACAAATTAAAACATTTTTTTTTCTCCTTTTATTTCATGACATACAAAAAATATTGCATTTGGCCCCCGAACCGGGATCCCAGTTTGGGCACCCCTGCTATGACCATCAAAGCCTGTTTTCAGTTTTATTCAAGAATTTTCTATGTTTTTATTATCTTTTTACCTTCAACATTTTAATAATCTGGGATTCAAATCAACAAATTGATGAACATAGTGATGCTCATGCAAGTGAGTCAGGGAAAAACGGAAGCCATGGCACCATTAAAAAATATTAAGTGGGGTATATTTAGCAAATATAAAGCAGGTGTGTCCAAAGCTCCATAACCCCCGTGTGTAATAGTAACATTTGACCAACACAAGAGGCCTTCAGCTCTAATCTGTTTGAAAAGAGAATGCAGGAGAGCAGAGAGAAAGTGGAGGAAAACCAAATTAACTGTTCACCTCGGAAATGGAAAGGCACAACATAAGGTGCAGAGAAACAAGTGAGAACGCTGAACTTTTCAAATGTAATAATACAAAACGTACTTCCTAAATATATATTTTTATATGTATTATTTTAACGAACAGATTTAAACATCTTCCCCATGATTGTTCCAGGAACTAAACCAATGCTTTTCCAACCTTTTAAATAAAGTTTGAGTCATCTGATTCCATTAGCACTATAAAACAATGGAACTTAGGCCTAAGTTTGAAGTTATGCTACGTGATTGGTCTGGTTCCGATCGCCATGAATGCTTAAGTGCTGGCAGTATTGATCCAGGAAACGTCAAATCCAGGAATAAAGACAAAGATTTAATTGCTGCCTGACTTCCTGCCACCATCATAGATCATTACCATCAATAAAGAGCAGGTCGGGGATATTGATGAGTTTGTTAACCTCATTATTACCTCTGCCCTCAAGAGGAGTGGGAAGATCCACAAATTCACCAAAATCTTAATTTAATGTTTCCCCTGTCAAATATTAGGCCTCTTAGCAACCATCAGGTCAGGAAGAATCCACCAGGCATGTATAGAAAACATTCTAGACATTCAGGGCTGATGGCATTAAGAATAACGAGGGCCACAAAAGAGCAGAGTGCTCCATCCTCATCTCTATCAAGGCAAGAAGGGTTACAATATTCATGCAAAAAAACTTTTTCACTGTTTGGAAAATAAAGTGGGGCCCACACACAAAAAAAGAAGTGATTTTCAGATTTATTTACCTCATTTCCATCTAGCTGGTTTCACCTGTTGCCAACAATACCTTGAAAACAATCACTAGAAGGAAACAGTTTGACTGAAGTTCCTTCAATCATGACACTTTTCTAGGGATAAATAATGAAAAAGTACTGATGACCAAAGTTTAAACGTTGTAAGTGCTGTGGATGAGGGGAAAAGCGGGCAGAGGAAAACTTCATTTTTCATTGGTTTGAATCTGGACTGTGATACTCAATTTTAACACCGTCTGGGTTTGAAACAAGTTAGCATTTGTTCACTGAAGTTAAGATGTTTTTCTTTTAAATGTATTTCTGCTTACCTACTTCCTGCTGAGGTCGGGACTTGGACAAATGTTTGTGTAGCTGCTTGGCAGCCATTTTGAATAATTAGCTCAAACCATTGAGGGTAAGAGGGGTGTTTATCTCCTCCCTCTATTTTTAGTTAATTGAACAATACATGTTTTCTATTACTTAAGTTTTCCCAGTTCTCTTTTAACTATGATTATACAGCTTTTAGCCAAAATTGTAAATGCCAACTTCATACTTTAAGAATAGTTTCTGCAGAAAAGCAGGAGCTCGTTAGAAATTTTCCTCTGGGGACTGTTGGTGCAGAAATTGGTTAATTTCCCATCAATCCTTTGTTTACACTCTCTCCTGCTAGCTTTTAGCACCTCACAAACTCAAGCTAACATTAGCATAGCAAAAAAAAAAAAATGGTGAGTAATATGGGAGCTATCCAGCCGTACAGTTTTGAGCGAGATGGCAGCTCAGACGAGGAATATGAAGATGACAAAAGATCTATTGTTTTGCAAGTGGATGGAGGAAGCTTCGTCCCACTCATGGCAGTTGCTGCGTCACAAATCCGAGCGTTTTCAAATCCCAGGTTTTCATCTTCTCCAGATCAAACACAAATTGAAAAGAGAAATACTCAGAAACGCAATTTTAATCTTAAATTATTTATACATGTCCTCCATCATGAGAAAAATGCAACAGAAACGTGTCAAAAACAAGATTATCATTGGAGTGGTTCAGAGTTCAACAGTGTTGCTTTAATCAAGTCATTTTGTAATTCCTATAACCAAATATTTTAAATGCTAAAGCCTGACATAGCCGTGTGATGTATAAACAACTCAGTGGGCTAGGTGAAGGGCTGACACGCAGGAGCCCTGGGTTCGATTCCCAGGGTTGTCCACTGATCCCCACCCAGATTGGGTCCTTAGACCCTTGACGCTGCTGCCTAACTGGGTCCCTGTGCCCCTCAAGTACAGGGTTGTGTCAGGAAGGGCATCCGGCGTAAAAACTCTGCCAAATCACTGATGCAAAACAATGGGTGCTGTTACGCTGTGGTGACCCCGAAACGGATAAGCTGAAAGTGAACTACATTAATGACAATAAAATAAAATGATCTGGAGGCCGGATAGAATTACCCAGAAGGCCGGATCCGGGCCGTGACTTTGACAGGTGAGGTAGAACCTCTGGACATGCAGATACTGGGACAGAGTCCAGGTGAATCTTCAGGGATGAAAGTCATATTTATGAAGAGCTGCACCATCGTTCCCCCTTTGCTTTCTGGGATTTTGTTTGAGTCTTTGTTAACTGATTCCACTTACTATATTTCATGTCTGTTAACAAAATAAAAAAAACTGAAGGTTTTTTATGAGTTTCATAAACTACCAGATGGTTGTTATGTTTTTCATCTTAAATGCATGAAGGTACACTGCCATGTGGCAGCCGCTGACTAAAATTACTTTGCTGCTAAATGAAGTTTGAGAAACTCAATGGGAAAGAAGAAAAAAAAAAGTAGATTTCTTTCTTCCAGAGAGCCGGCTATTATTAATAAATGGAGCAGGAAAGAGCAGGGCAGCACATTACAGACCTGGTGAGCAGGTGGACTATTTTAGCCCACCTCATTTATCATTAAAACAAGCTGAACATGTTGAATGATCAGCTGATGGATGGGTGGACGGTGGAAGATGGCGAGCGGCCAGTTGGGTCCATAATGAAACAAGATTTACAAAGAAAAAGTTCAAAAGTTTCTCACTCGTCGGAGAAGCAGTCTGGCTACTTTAGAGCTCACTCCCTCACTTGTTGTCAGCTCATCATTAATGAATGTTCGGGTTAGGCCAGCAGATGAATGGAGTTAAAGCATCGGTCGGCCTCCACTCATCTATAAACCATACACAGCCTCCCATTATCCTCTGTATCCTGATTAATATTTCACCAGCTAGATTGCACTCCCTCTGCTGACTGTCACGGAGCGTTCCTGGTGCTGCCGTGCACGTTTGGGTGTGCACGTTCATGCTAAAGCCCTGTAAGAATGCACGTCTTTATCAAACGACTTCCATCAATTTCAGAGGTTTTCTGGTTTGTTTGGTGAGACTACAGACTCATCACACAGTGGATTTCTTTAATGTGATACCACAACACTGAGTCCATCCAGAACCCGCTGTGTGGAGACATCCCAGCTACTGTGGGCAGAAGGAAGGCTACACCTGGAACAGATCGTTAAGTTAAAAAAAGTTTAAAAAAAAAAATTTAAGTACATTTAAAGTTTTTATAAATATCAGTCCAAGAAAATCCATTTCCTCAAAATACATTATTCCATAAATCTTTCACATCATTAATGTCAGAGCATGACTGTGGATTCATTCATACATGTCTGTATTTCTTTATTTTATTTTTATTTTCCAATCAATTCATGACTAACTATTCATGCATAGATATTGTTTTCTTTTGTCTTCTTTGTTTAATTGCTTGAAATGAACGAATTCCATAATTATAAACACCCTGAAGTGCAAATCACAGCAACGAATCAGTCAAGGATCACAGCGATGATTAAAAAAACAAATACAAATAAATAAAAAAAGCAATACGTTTTAGAAATCTAAACACAATAAAAAATGAAACAAAAAAAAGAAAACATTTTGGAAAACCAAAAGTTATTTCCAGAAATCAAAATTAAATGTTTAAAAAAATTAGAGAAAAAAATCTCTGATTGGAGAATAACATTTGTCCATCATGTTAAACCTAAATTAATTTCACATGAGGCGATACTGGATACTAATCAGTCCTGGACGGTGACTCACAAAATCAACCAAGCATTTTTAACTTTAAGGGTTTCAAACTTACAAAAACTTGCACATTTCCAACATGGTTCATCATTTAAATCAAGCTCTAAATTGTAAACAAGAATTTAGAATGAAGGTGATATTATAAAATAAAAAACTTTAATCACTTCTTTAAATGTTCATTCTCCTAGAGCAGAAAACAATCATTACTTATCATTACTGGATAATCATTCAACTTTTATTGTATGTGAAAATTGAAGATGCATTTGAGAAAAATCTATCCTCAAAAATTAAACATCATCATCCAATCAATACATCCCATAATACAAAACTTTTAATGTTTCTTATGTTTCATTTTTAAACATTTCATTTTGATTCCTGGAAATTTCTTTGTTTTTTTTCACTGTTTCTTTTTTTTTATCCCGTTTAATTTAGTTAAGGATTGTGTTTTAACTTCTGGAATTTTGTTTAGATTTCTAAAATGTAATTTTTCTTTTTTTTGGCCTTTTTTTAATCGTCGTTGTGATCTTTTAAATGTTTTTTGGTTGAGTGGTGAGAGGATTTGATTTGAACTTCAGGGCCACCGTACACAAAGGAACAAAATGTGTCTAAACTTTAAAAAAGACGATAAATTACATTTTTGTATGAATAATTTTAATTAAATGTACTAGTGGATTTTTTTTTGGTATACGTTACAATAAATAAATAAAAAAGTTCTGTTCACCTGAATCATGAACAAACAGAAAAATACAGATGATGTTTTTTTTTTCACTTTTGTTTTTGCTTTAAGTTTTTTCACACATGGGAACTGCCATCTTTTATAATATCAAAGAAAAGAAATGTAACAAATACATTAATCATAGTGTGACCTTAAGGGATTAACACAACGCAGTGTTTGTGTGTTAATCCGTGCCGCTGCCCTTGAAGGCTCCAACATGTCGCCCTGAAGTCACGGAGGAGCTGTTTGGACCTCGGTGAACAACAACAACAACAAATAAAAACATGTTTATGATCACAGCATTAAACACAGAAATAACTCGGCTCCAAAACAGATCTAAGAAAGACGAGTCTTAAGGCTTCACATCTGACATCAAATGATTTTCAAGTGTTTCCAGAACATGAATTCACATGCAAACATGAATGAACACAAATGAAACCCACAGAGTCGCACATAAAGACACATTTAGCCGCAACGAAGTGATGATGTCTGACTGAGGTCGGTGTCTTCTAGACAAAAAAATCATCAGTTTTGTGATCATTGCTGTAACTTCTTCTACAAATCATTGGTCAGGCATAGAGGCACTCTGTCCCAAAAAGGGTTTTGTTTTCCAAAAAAAAGCCACGTTTTTCAATTTTTATTTAATTGTGCTGCCAAAAAAGGGAAAAAAAATCTGAATTATGCTACCAATCTTCAAATATATTTGTCAAAAATAGCAAATTTAAATAGAAAAAATTAAATAAAAAATAATAAAATAAAACAGAGTAATATGCTTCATGCTGTTCATTTATGTCGGATCGTTTGTCATAAAAACCATCTTATTTTTAGCAGAACTTACTCGAACTAAAAGCTTTAAACGCTGCATGAAAACAAAAGACGACATAAACACATGACTCCATGCATAAAATCAGTCATTTGATATACATTCTAAACCAGAAAAATGAACCTGACATTATGCAGAGCATTAGGCAGACCCCTGTAATTATCATTTAACTCATCTCACACATATTTCCCATGCATTACAGAGCTAATGTGCACAAATGTGATTTGATGGGTCAGGACAAGTTAAATATGCATGCAAAGGCTGCTGTCGCCATGCAAAGAAAGTGTTTTAAATCTGATGATCATTAAAAGGGCACAGACCCAGAGAGACACTAACAGAAGGACACAATCTGGTGAGTTAAAAGGCTGTGGGGGAATCTAATAAGCCTGTAGTTTTATCAATGCAGTGCATCGCATGAGGTTAAGAGGAAACCTGCACTGACTGCTGATCAGCTGCTGAGACCAGTCCTATTACCTGCAGTGGTGGGAAGAGGCTGGAAGAGGGAACAAACTAGAAAAATTGCATTACCTGCAATAATTCTAGTGTAAACGCCTTTTGCTGAAGATACTGAAGTGTTTTGCTGAAAAACCAAACGCCATTTTCTTAAAGGACTATGAACAAATGCTGAAGTTGATCTAAATTTCTGAAAAATTTGCAGTAAAATTGCTTAAAAATCCAGAATACGTGTCAATTTTGTTTATATATTTAGTCTTGCTTAAATATGAGCTAAACTTTAAATTAACTCAAAAAAACCTTTGTAGATGCCAAATAAACCAAAAAATCTAGCTTGTTGCTTAAATACTAGCTAAACTTCAAAATAGCCTAAACTTAATTAGTCAAAATCGTTAACATGTTGCTAAAATAGAAGCTAAACTCTAAATTACCTTTAAAAAACCCTCAGTAGATGCCAGATTAGCCAAAAAAGATGGCACATTGCTTAAATATTAGCTAAATTCCAAAATTCCTCTGTAAACTAAAATAGCCAAAAATGTTAGCCTGTTGCTAAAATAGAAGCTGAACTGTAAATTATCATAAGAACCCAAAAAGATAAAAAGTTAGCCAAAAGTGTTAGCATGTTGCTTAAATATTAGCTAAACTCTAAATTAGCATAAAAAACCTCAGTAGATGTTAAATTAGCCAAAAAAGCTAGCTAGTTGCTTAAATACAAGCTAAACTACAGAATAGCCTAAAATTCCCCAGTAAACTAAATTAGTCCAAAACATTAGCCTGTTACTAAAATAGAAGCTAAACTCCAAATTAGCATAAAACCTCCCAGCAGATAACAAAATAGCCAAAAACATTAGCATGTTGCTAAAATATGAGCGAAACTTCCAAATTAGCCTAAAAAAACCTCAATAGAAGCCAAATTAGCCAAAAAAGCTAGCACATTGCTTAAACTTTAGCTAAATTCTAAAATTGCCTAAAATTCCTCAGTAAAATAAGTCAAAAAATTATCCTGATGCCTACATAGAAACTAAACTCTATGTTAGTCTAAAAAACCCCCGTAGATAGCAAATAATTAGAAGCCAAATTAGCTAAAAAAAACAGCTAGGGTGCTGCTTAAATACTAGCTAAACCACAAAATAGCCAATAATTCCTCAGAAAACTAAATTAGTCAAAAACATTAGCATGTTGTTTCAATAGAAGCTAAACTCCAAATTAGCATAAAAAACCCAGCAGATAACAAATTAGCTGAAAACCTTAGCATGTTGCTAAAATATTAGGTAAACTCCAATTTATTTATTTTTTTATTACTATTAAAGGTGAAAACAACTCATGCATATATTTAAAAGCTGTTTGTTAATCTACTTAACATTTTTAAATTTGAAGACTATAAAATTGTAAAAGTGTTTCAGGTAAATGTATTATTATTTTGCACTTCCGACCACTGTAATTTTCTATGGGGCATATTTTACTCAATAGTTCAAAAACTATAAAGTTTATGAATACCAAAAATACAAGCAGTAACGTCCTGAATGAGGTGAATATTCACACTTTGAGTCTTAGTTATGATAAGTTCTAAACAAGCATTTGGACAGAGAGCAGCGTTGGAGTGATGGTGGACTTTAGGACCCTGTTCACATGATGAGTAAACCACAGGAACTCCATGAGGAAAACAAGGCAAACAAACTGGAGTGGGAGGAGAAGTGACCTCCATCGAGTCATTATCCAGTTCATAAGCTTGTTTTCTGAGGCTCTGCCTTCACTCACTAGAGCTTCTTCATGGAAGCAGAAAAAAGGAAGCCGAACATTAGCATGCTGTCCGTGTTTCACTCCGGCCGCTGTTTGATGGGTGGAAACAGAAACTTTTCCCATTGATTAAAGCTGCTTAACATGATATGAAGACAGATGGAGGCTCAGTAGAATTCATCTGGTAAAGAGCAGAGGGAAGGAGTTTGGAGTTCGCTGTGGCTGATGAAAAATAATGAGAGGATTTTCCAGTTTGAAGCAACATCTATGTCAATGAATTATAATAGAACCGCAGACTTTGGCACGCGTTGGTGGACTGTTTTACTGCAGCTTCAGCATTAATAAGGAAAACTGCGTCGCAGAAGCAGCTTCAGAATCTTCTAGTTAGCTCATAATTCCACCTTAAAGTCATTTAAAACATTTTTGTAGCGTCAACGAAAAATATCTTTTTGTTTTAAGAAGAGTTTATGCATTTTTCTTACAAGGAAAACTAATAAACATGTTTAAAATCTCTCATTTTATTTCCCACTACACGTTTTTCAGCCTTTTTTCTAAAGATTTAGTATCAAGTTTGGATTTATCCTAAAATATGAGTAAATAAAGGCATTCATTTATGGAGAGAACGTAGGCTCATCTGATTTGAATGTTTTTAGCCTGATCGCTACATGCAGTCGTGTCTGTAGATATCTAACTTATATAAGACACGGATGATTTTGAGAAATCAGGTTCATTTATTGTGAAGAGTTTTACAAAAACATCGGTTACACGTCTACATTTTCATGAAGTCGTTCTGGGAGTTAGTTCACTCTCACTCTGGTGGCGGTTTTCTATGACAGCCGTTTCCGCGGTGTTTCTGTGTCTCTGTGACTGAGTTTGACGACTCACGGTCTTGCATTGATCTGACAAAGGAAAAATATAAGCAAAAATTAAATTATGGGGCCTTTTATTTTATAATTGTCTCGATAAAAATTAGAAAAATGTCACAAAGTTCTGGAGCCCCGACCGGCAGCCTCCGCATCCCGAAGCGGCCCTCTGTCTGGCGGCGTATTGAGAGAGCGGCGCCGGACTGAAGGTGGCTGGCTGCACACAGAGAGCCGCCATGGTGGCAAAAAGCTGTGATCTGTCCAGTGCTTAATATTGATGTTTGATTATGACTTAAAGAATTAGTTTAACACGAGTTAACTTTAGATGTTTCCATCTCACACAGAAATAAAATGTTAGATTTGTTCACCTGTTCTAGTAAATAAAGTGGAATTTAAGCCTCGGCTTGAACGATCGTTCCGTCCTAGAAGCTCGTCTCTCAGTTTCATTTTCTCAGCCGGCTGCCTGATATTTGCACAGACGAGAAGTAAAATCCATGCTTCCTGGCTGTTTAATAACCCCATGCCCCCAATGATTACCGGTCTTTATCTTTGTACCGGCTCCTCGTCTAATGTGAGCACTTCTTTCTTCTGCAGAAACATGCTGAGCTCTCCAGAGCATCAGCTCCCAAACTCCCTCTGGCTGGGATGGTTCTTCTTCCAGCAGACGGTCATTATTGCAAGAAAAATCAAAGAGCTGCTTCTAATATGTGCTGCTGGACATACGTAGGAATCCTCCGTCGTTTGGTCTAAAACTTTAAGGATGTTTTCATTTCTGCGGTTTATCTAAATGTCATTCAACTTTTGAGACAAATTAGATTTTAAGTTCCACTGTTTACATAGCAGAAATTTGCCTCTTTATGATGATTTAGAGCATGTGTCCAAGTCAAGGCCCGGGGGCCGGATCCGGCCCTCCAGGTAATTCTATCCGGCCCTCCAGATCATTTTATTTTATTGTTATTAATGACCCGATGTTATCTTGAGCTCATTTCTAACTTGTATAATTTTGACAAAATATATTTTTATGGAGAGTAAAATATTAAAGTTATTTAAGGTTTAAGTTGATTTATTCTGGAATAATATTCCTGCATTTTTTTTATTCATAACTATGTAAATAATTTACAGTTTTAAAGTTTTAAAAATTGTCATTCTGCTAGCTTTTTGGACTATTTTGGCATTTACTGAGATTTTTTAGGCTATTTTGGAGTTTAGCTAATATTTCAGCTACATGCTAGCTGTTTCAGCTAATTTAGCCTCTTTTTTTTATAATTCTTTTAGGCCCATTTTACATTCAGCTAATATTTTAGCTGCTATCAGCTTCAGTGTTTTTAACTATCAATTTCAGCATCTTCAGTGGCCAAATTCAGCTTACAGCATTCACACTAGCCTATTTATCTAGTTCATAATTATGTTAGAAAGTTACAGTATTATAGTTTTAAAAGTTTTAGAGTGTTCAGTAAATGTTTATCCCGTGACCTCAGGTGTGTTTTGGATTTTTGCTCCTTGTACGATTGAGTTTAACATTGTCATTAATAGTCTTTTAGAGCCCAATGGCAAATAAAAAAAAAACAGTAGAATGAACATGCTATGGTCACTTTTACCACACTTTATTTGTTCACTGAAACTTTTCACAAATTCCTGACAAAATTACTTTCTTTCTTCAGTTAAGTTGCTTTTATTTGCTGAAAAATGCTGTAAAATTACAAAAACAAGAGAACATCCGGGAGAATATATGAAGCTCCAGTGTTAAAAGATTAAAGCAAAATCCATGTTAATCTGACAACATGATTTTTGGTATTTTAAGTCATAATTATACCTAATTACACCACTCACGCCTTTAAATACAATACAAAAAGGAAATAGTTTGGATGTTTAAATACAATTACATCATTTCACTGCTGCTCAACATGTGAAATTCTGTTACTGTAAAGTTAAAGGCATAAATACATTTAAATGTTGAATTACTTTTTTAGAGTTTAAAAACAACATATTTGAAAAATTCAAATCTATTAATAATAACCACAAATATTCCACATTTACAAAAAAATGAAGAACTTGACCAACAACAAACTCAACGGAACATTTTACTACAGATAAAAATAAAGCCTTTTAGTTGAAATAACTTACAAATAAAGACAAATAACACACATTTTTTTAAGTTTTTCCCCTTTCTGAACATATTTTGGGTGAGAAAAATAAGAAATAATAAAGAAAATGAGACTAGAAATACCTTTTTTCTGACTGAGTTCAGGATGTTGACAGTTTTCCTCGTTTTACACATTATTTTTCAGATTGATCGCCGGCAGAGTTTCTGTTCTCTGAGCGTCGACGGCCTTGACTCACTGCTGAACGCCGATGGCAGAAATCCATCTCCGCTGCACACGACGGCGCTGCAGCAAAAGCACACAAACATGCGCACAAACATGCGCACAAACATGCACACAAACATGCACACAAACATGCGCACAAACATGCACACAAACATGCACACAAACATGCACACAAACATGCGCACAAACATGCACACAAACATGCACACAAACATGCACACAAACATGCACACAAACATGCGCACAAACATGCGCACAAACATGCACACAAACGGACGCTTTGCAGCACAAGAACAGGGCGCAGGTTCCAGAGGAGGTTCTGGTGTCGGGGCGCAGAAGGATGGACCTGCTGTTGACAAGTTCTTCCACACTTTCCTGATCACAGAATTGTCAAACAAAATATAAACTGGAGAGTTTTTTTTTGTTCTGAGGGCTGTAAGCTCTCTTGGATGATGTTTGACGGTGACGGCGCTCCTTTAAAAACACGATCCATTTGGCTTTGCTGCTTTTGGTTTTGCTTCGTTCACAGAAATCGAGAGAAAATCCCTGAAAGTCGTGACTTGTTCGGACTCAGCCGAGCTTGACTCGAGTGTCTTGACTGTATAACAGCACCTGGAGCAGGATGGCCACGTCAATCAGGATCTGGACGGAACCGCACAGCCAGAACTGGACCGGGCTTTGGTTGGTTATGAAGTAGGTGGTCTTGAAGACGTCGCCAGCCGTCCACAGCAGAACCATCTTCACACTACACAGATGACACAAAGAGAGAGAGAGAATGGGCGAGCTGCTGTGAGAGTTAAAGTTTGGTCATTTGGACTTTTAATGACACAAACAAAGAACGTTTTGAAGTAGAATGTTCTCTCGTTTACCGTAAGAGCCGTGTTCTAAAAAAATAACGCCATAAATGAAATCTGTGAAGTCATCAACAAGATTTTTTACAATAGTGAGAATGTTTAGTCAGCATTCACACTTCAGTGATTCTCCCGCTCCTTACGTACGTTTTCCCGAACAAAAAACTCAAAAATAAATCACATGACAGCACTAAATTTAATAGTGTTTAGCATCAATCTCTAAATGGAGGATTAAGAGTCTAAACTCTTTAGACACGTCACTGGCAGTGATCTCCACTCAGACAGAGAGACTTTGAAAACTGAAGAAGGAAAAGGAAGATTCTACAAACAGGTCATTCAGGTGTTTCTACAGAAGGAGCAGCACAGACTTCATCTATCAATAGTACGTCAAAAACAACAATTTTGGTGATTTTTTATGCTACAGTTTGTAAACAGAAGAAAAAAGTTGAAATAAAATTTTAAACAACACACTTAACTGTTGTCAATCAAATGTAGAATCATTCGTAAGGTTCACATGTTTGTAAATCTGACTGATGAGGTCAGAGCTTCACCACACGTCACTATGTTCAAGGTATGAGAAGGAGCGTCCCTAAAGAAGATTATCCCAGAAGAAAGAAATATCTCATCAAATTTAAACAAAACACAACAAACCTGGAAAACTTGTTGGTTTTTCTTAGAGGAAATCAGTCGGACATTAACGTAATGAATCTCCTAGACAAACATTTTTTTCGTAAAACAGAGTTTTTCATACATTTAAAAAGCCTTATTTTAATTCAGAAGAGTAGAGGTGAACAAAAAGGAGAAGAAACTAAAATAAACTGGAGATTTATCGTACGGCAGCAGTGAGTTCAGCTTCAAAACTAAAAAAGAAACCACAAGGATCACCTTTTATGGGACTCTTTAGCTAAACTTTTGATTAAAGAAAAGTAATTCCAAGGACCAGCTGGATCT
Organism: Oryzias melastigma; assembly: GCF_002922805.2. NCBI lineage: Eukaryota > Metazoa > Chordata > Actinopteri > Beloniformes > Adrianichthyidae > Oryzias > Oryzias melastigma. The sequence continues at coordinate 31,825,596 of NC_050517.1, read as the reverse complement.
CAGATCTGGATCCAGAGGGATCTCTCTTTAAACAGCAGGATCCTCTCACTGTTCGTCTTTACTCGTTTAGCTTCATTTTAACTGGTTACTCCGAGTCTCCTCTCACTACTCCGAGTCTCCTCTCACTACTCCGAGTCTCCTCTCACTACTCTGAGTTTCCTCTCACTACTCCGAGTCTCCTCTCACTACTCTGAGTTTCCTCTCACTACTCCGAGTTTCCTCTCACTACTCCGAGTCTCCTCTCACTACTCCGAGTTTCCTCTCACTACTCCGAGTCTCCTCTCACTACTCCGAGTCTCCTCTCACTACTCTGAGTTTCCTCTCACTACTCCCCTCCTCTGTTCCTTTTCCAGCTCCCTGGACGGTGAAATCCTACAGGCTTGAATGTAATATGAGTCCATTCTTTTTATTGGAGCTGACTGAGCCTGGGGATGCAGCAGGACCATCATTCATCACTGACACATGCTGTAAGGGTCAGAAGGCGGTGAGGAGGAAGCAGCCAGCAGAGGACGGACAATCTGCAGAGGACTGCATTTATCCACCGGCTGACGCAACCCGACCACCAACGTGAACAGGGTCTCTGAATGGAAATGAGACCTCAGTGAGATCGCAGTGCATGATGGGTGAACGTGGAGGGAACGGCAGCCTGATGAGGACGAGGGCAGCAGTCCTGCAGGAGACCAACTAAAGGACATCTGATGAGGACAAAAAGGGTTTAAACTAGAGCATTATATCTACACGTAAAACCGGCTGCATGTGTGTAGAAATGTCCACAACAGGAGCCAAACACAACTGCCACAAAGTTTACACAAAAGGCTTTTAGAAATCACAGGAAAAATGGCAGATGTGGATAAAAAATGATGGTTGACCCATTCAGGCGCTGTGAGGTTTTGGGTTTTCCGGACCGTAGACGGTTGTGGAGAAGAGTATCCACATTTAAACCCTTTAACACCGGAGATGTCCCTGACTGAACCTGAATAACACTCACTCTGAGATACAATAACTCTGAATAACACTCACTCTGAGATACAATAACTCTGAATAACACTCACTCTGAGATACAATAACTCTGAAGGTTTCATGTGAATCAGCTGATTGCCAACATAAAGTGTTGTATAGCAGCACAAGGCGGCTTTTTCTGTTTCAGGCTACGTTCATGTGACGTTTTCAATGAGAAGTCTTTGTAAACGTGTATGTATGCGTTTCAAAGTAATAAGCTACAAACGTCTTTAGGTTCATTTTTACACTCAAAACGTCAATCCAGGTGAATTTTGACCAATCACTGACTGACTTTGGTCGGTATGTGTGGTTGTGTCCCTTTTAAAGTTAATTGTCACACAACTAGGTGTGTGAAATTTGCTCTCCACATTTGACTCTTCCCCTGAGGGAGTGGTGAGCTGCTGACACAGCTGCTCTTAGGAACCATTTGGTGGTTTCACCCCCCAATCCAAACCCTTAGTGAGGGTCAAGCAGGGAGTCATTGGGTACCTGGCTGGATAGAAGAATTGGTTGTATTACAGTATTATTATACTGGTTGTATTACAGTATTATTATACTGGTTGTATTACAATAAATCATTTCTTCCACATGCAATAAGATTGTATAACTCCTCCTCCCTCTGTAACAGATAACACACCTACTGACTTTTTACAGGACCGATGTTCATTACTGTCTCAATTTGCACACTTCTTATTATATTCTGCACGCTGATATTTGCACATTTTGTTTTTATTGTATAATTCCTTCTTATCTTTTGTAAATATTGCTTATCCCTATATCTTAATATGAATGAATGAAATGGTTTATTTCAAGCAATCAGGTAATAATACATTACATATCACTTAATAAATCACAAGTTGATCGTTTGAAAGGGAGTGGAAGGAAACAAACTTATATAATCTCACCCCGACTCGACCATTTTCTCTACATGAATGATCAATATCCGGTTCAGGACTAAATATCAAATATTAATAGATTCAAAGCATCATTAAGATTTTTGATGTAATCAAGTTTCAAAGTTTCCACAACTAATTATATCTTCTGTAAATGTCTACAACAGCCTAATGAATAAATAGAGCTTGAACTGGAGGTGGAGGAGTTAAAGGGTTACAGCGACCGCCTATTATAGGCCACAACACACTGTCGTTATGTGTAATTAGCACAAATTCTACAGATGAAAATCTGTCATATGTGAATATTTGTGGAAAAAGTGAGAAAAGTCGAGTTCTTCTACAAGAAATGTTCACAGATGTATCAGCGATGAACCACGGGATATGGAAGAGCTCGTAGGACGCTTGCATGTCCAATAAAACGTCCTCATTTCTAACAGTCAGGCTGCAAGTGAGGAGCGTGCACGTATCATATGAACAGCATGGAGTCCTCGTGCAGTCTGCAGGATTCAGGAGAGTTGGGGAAAAAATGAGAATCCATTTGACACGCCTACGTTTAACCAACTTCCTCTTTACTTGTGTTTGCTACAACCTGTCACCCGCAGCACGCCCATAGAAAAAAAGTGCATGAACATTTTCAGTCTACGGGGTCTCTGTGGGTCACCTGCCGCCTTGTACAGGTTTCACCATGTTTTACCTGCAGACAGACCGGATCCACTCATAAGGAACATTTTGTTTCTCTTGCAGCTGCAGCACTAAATCTTATTGGACACGTTTCAGGCGTTCAGCCAATCATGTTCATTCACCTGGACTCACGAGGAACTGCATTTACCAGAAGATGCAGCATTTTCTGTCCATTCCAGCAGATTGTGTCTTTTCATCCCGACTGTGTGACCCGACAGGATTTCTGTACCCCTCAGCGTGAGCGCCGTGAACATCTGCGGCGGCCGACAGTACGGCGCTCAAACGAGAGCCTCTCCGCGGCCCGAGTTAATTAGCTGAGCCGACGTCCTGCTAACACTTCCTTCTAATTAATCAACAGATCTTGTCAGACAAGATTCATCAAAGCCCGCTGTGCACACTTTGTCTGAAACAAAAAGTGATCAATTAAAGGAAAATCTTAATAAGTGTTTCCCCAATTAAATTCATAAATCATTTTTTAATTTATATGATTAATTTATGCTATAAAACCGAACTGTGAAAGTCATTGAATGGAGTGGAGTTTGGCACAAACGCCCACAAAAAGTTACTAAAAATGGAAAATGTAATTACAGAAGTTTCTTGTTACACAAAAATGGTAAAAGTTCAACCTTTCACTTTGAAGTTTAGCTGATTTATTTATTTATTTGGTAATTTTCTTTTGTGTCTTTAACCTCCGTAGGTGGGAGTTTTGATCACGCCTCCCTGTACCTGTCTGACCTTCCCTCCCTGTACCTGTCTGACCTTCCCTCCCTGTACCTGTCTGACCTTCCCTCCCTGTACCTGTCTGACCCTCCCTCCCTGTACCTGTCTGACCTTCCCTCCCTCCCTGTACATGTCTGACCTTCCCTGTACCCGTCTGACCTTCCCTCCCTCCCTGTACCTGTCTGACCTTCCCTGTACCCGTCTGACCTTCCCTCCCTGTACCTGTCTGACCCTCCCTCCCTGTACCTGTCTGACCCTCCCTGTACCTGTCTGACCTTCCCTCCCTCCCTGTACCCGTCTGACCTTCCCTCCCTCCCTGTACCTGTCTGACCTTCCCTCCCTCCCTGTTCCTGTCTGACCCTCCCTCCCTGTACCTGTCTGACCTTCCCTCCCTGCTCTGATGAGTCCTCCCTCCACTTCCATTCAGGTCTATTCTTAGAGACGGTAAACTTTATTAATTAGGCAGAGCCGTTCTCAGCGTAATTAGAAAACGTTTGGCAACAGAACAAAAAAAAACTCTGGATGGAGACAAAGTTGGTTAAAAGCTCCAGAAACCGGCTTTAGCCTTTATTTAGTCACCGAAAATTAATGAGCTCGATAGCATCAGATGTCTCCACTGTAAGTGGATTTGTCTCTCATGTTGGGAATAATAACGACACGCCAAAGTCATAGTTAAAGCCTGTTTGTGAAGTCTACGCTGTTGCCTTAGCAACTGGACAAAGTAGGACTGTCCACATGTTATACTTGTGTGTAGTTTTGGACTTATGTGATCATAATTCTTGTTTTGTGCATAATTCTTAATTTTTGCAGAATTTTTGATTTGTGTGTAGATTTCATATATGTTTGTAATTTTTGATTTGTACATAGTTTTGGACTTGTGCGTTCGTAGTTCTTAATTTGTGTGTAAATCTGGATTTGTGTGTAATTCTTAATTAGTGCGTAGTTTTGGATTAGAGTGCGCATAATTCTTGATTTGTGCAGAATTCTTGATTTGTGCAGAATTCTTGATTTTTATGTAGTTTTGGATTTCTGCATACGTAATTCATGACTTAAACACAGAAGTTTCCACAATATTTGTCACCATTTTTTGTATTATTTTCTACTGAGATAATTTAGAATGCCCTGCGACAGACGGGCGACCTGTCCAGGGTGAACCCCGCCTTCGCCCATCAGTAGCCGGGATAGGCTCTGTGACCCCCGCGACCCCGAAAGGGACGAAGCCGTCACGAAGATGAATGAATGAATAATTTAAAATATGGGTGAGTTTTTTTGGATTGTTTGTCCAGCATGAAACGGAACTGAACTGTTTTCCAGATTCTAAAAATCTTCTCAAATCAATCTTTCAAGGGTAAAAGTGAAACATTAACCCTACTTTGTCGCAAATCTCTTTAACTCATTGGAATATCAGACTAAAACAGAAATGGAGGACATTAGATTCTAGGGTGGAAAACCAAGAGATTCGTCTTTCTTTAATTCTATTGTTTTCTACAGAAACATGAAGAAGACAAGAGTCTGAACACAAAGGAAACCTTCATTCCACGCGTCTAGGTCTGCCTCTGGTGTTCTTCTGTAAAAATAATCATCAGAATAAATGGGAGTGATCTGTTACTCTGGACATCATCGATTATAACTACTAACTGCAGAAGATTTATCGTGACATAAAGTGAAGAAGTTGCTTTGAGCGTCTTCATCTCTACAATCCATACATCTATAGTCAGGATCTGTGAGGCGATGATTCTATTCCTGACTGATAAAAGTCACAGAGGAGATCAAGCTAATAAATATAAGTTAAGCTTCCCTGTTCAGTGGAAGTATTGATTTGGAATGACTAACATCTCACACATTAAATGAATCCAAATCCTGAGAAAACTGCAGAGGAACTTGTTAGGAGAACAAAGACAAAGGGGCGCCTCCTCCGTCACGCTCTGGCTGAAGCCCACACAAACTGAAGACACGGAAACACGAGCTCAGCCGAGCCGGGACCTGCTCCTCATTTATTACACCGACTTGACACCTTTATCTAAACTAAAAGGCCACCGATGAAGGAGAGCGAAGGGATGAAAACGTGGAGGGATTTCTGAGAGGAAACACTGAAGTGTGGAGGGTGAAGCTGAAGGGAAACGACAGGAGATGGATGAGTATTCAAACAGGCAGAGAGATGATGGATTTAGAGAAGGTTGGTAGAGGAACCCCCCCCACCACCATCACCACCCCGCCACGTCCAGAGTGACAGAACAGAACCGCAGAAATGTGTCGCCTGGGTCAGATACGAGTTTACATCGTCCCGTTTACTGAATGAAGGATCGTCGTTCAGCTAACATGAGAACCAGAGGAGATAAACTGAGGAGAGAAAACAGACTCACCCCGATTTATGATGGAGTTGTGTGTGCATAGTTCTTTATTTGTGTGTGCATAGTTCTTTATTTGTGTGTGCATAGTTCTTTATTTGTGTGTAATTTCAGGCTTGTGTGTGTGATTCTTGATTTGTGCTTAGTTTTGGATTTGAGCGCGCATCATTTTTGATTTTGTGCATTCCTTTGGTTTTGTGTGTGTGTAATCCTTGATTCGTACGTAATTTTGGATTTCTGTGCAGTTTTGTATTTTTGTGTGCGTAATTCTTGATTTGTGTGTATTTTGGATTTGTGTGTGCATAATTCTTGGTATGTGAGTTAGTCTTGATTTGTGTGTAGTTTTGTGTTTGTGCGTGCATAATGCTTGATTTGCACCTAATTTTTTATTTGTGTGGAAGTTATTCTTGATTTGTGTGTAGTTTTGGATCGGAGTGTGCATCATTTTTTATTTGTTTGTTGTTTTAGATTTGTGCTTAGTTTTGTATGTGTGAGTGTATAATTCTTGATTTGTGTGTAGTTTTGGATTTTTGCTAACATAATTTCTGGTTTTATGCATAATTCTGTGTGTAGTTTTGTGTTTGTGCGTGCGTAATGCTTAATTGTGTTTCTTTTTTATTTTTATTTTTGCATGCGTAATTCTTGATTTGTGTGTAGAATTGTATTTGTATGTGCATGATTCTTTTGGATTTGTGTCTCCGTAATTTTTGATTTGTGCTTAGTTTGTATTTGTGCGTTCGTAATTCTTGGTTTGTGCGTAATTTGGGATTTGAATGTCCGTAATTCTTGATTTGTAACTCATACAAGACATTTTGTGCATAAGTTCAAATGATTAAATTCAAAATAATACAGAATACAATTTACACATCCACAACTTAAAATGATAGCATCTTGAAATAAACACAATAACCCACAAATCTTTTGTTATCCACACACAAAACCACATTTAAGCACAAATCTGATGTGAGACTTTTTTCACGTCTCCAAGATCCATGTGTGAGTGATGCGTTTAAATGCTGCTGGCTGAACTTAGATTGTGAATGTTGGGTGTGGAAAGGCGGACTCTTGTACTCCCCTTTTACCCCTCAGACCCGGGAGTCTGATGGACTCATCGCTCCCTCAAGGCAGACTCCATCTATCGTTATACAGACAGCGCCAGGTCCTTCTCCACGCCCAGAGAGCGGAGCGGGACGTGGGGCTGATCGACTCTGTCTATGAGAATAGAAAGACTTTGGTGTTGAATGTTTTAAAAACACATATTTAGACTATTTTATATAATTATCGGGCATATCTGTTGAAGTGGGAAAATATCAAGTTTCACCAGAAAATATTCACAATCTAAGTTCAAAGCAGCTGAAAGGAAAACTCTGATGACCCAGCATTCTAGCAGCATTTAAATGCATCATTTACACACGAGTCTTGGAGAGTCTCACATCAGATTTGTGTCAAATATTATGTTGTGTGTATAACAAGCGATTAGTGCGTCATTTTTAAAGATTTGTTGTATTTTAAGTTGTGCATGTCTAAATATATTTTTTTTATTAATAATGTTTGTTCTTATGTACGAAGTGTATTGTATGAGTCACAAATCAAGAATCACACACAGATCTGGGTGAGTCGATTTTCTCTCCATAAAACACACAAAATCCAACAGAGCTGAGTGACGAGTTAGGAGAGAAACAGAGATTTATATTATTTATTTTTATGTTTTTCATCGATTTTATCTCCAATTTTGACATGTTTTCTGGTAAATTTATAATTTTTTTTTGTTAATCCTCAATTTGATTTGTTTTTATTTTCCTCAAAATGTAAATAAACAATTATAGCAGTTTCATAGTATTTTTATTTTATTTTTGGAAAGATTAAACATTATTCATTGGGAAAAACAGATTTTTATCATAATCCGAAGTGGAACCATTCTGAGTAAAATGAGATTTTTCTGTTCCACTTTTCTTTGTTCCTGACTTCAGTTTTTGGAAATGCATCATTCTGGCTGAGACAGCAGGTGACTCGCTGAAGAATTCTCTCTAAGATGTCTTTGGACGTCTGCACGATCCCAGACTTCCTGACATGGATCTCACTTCCTGTGGTCGAATTGTTTTCACTTTAGTATTTTAAACACATCTTAAGGATCTCATGGAAACATTTTGATTCAGATTCTATGATGTGTCAGTAACATCTTTGAAGTTCAGGGCGATTTTTGCCCCCCCAAAAAAAGAGCACAACGTACATACAACAACACACTCCAAGCAATAATTGCAACTTATTTGTGTGTTTTTTTCCTATAATTTTGTGTTTTCAAACACAACACACTAGTTTAAAGTTGATAAAGGCAGAATTCTTTTTGCAGAAGTAGAAAATGTTTAGTTTATAGTTCACAGTCTGTTTTCTATGTACTGAACATTTAAACCACTGCTTTTCATTTACAAATCTCTGAACGCACACCTGTAGAATCTTTTAGACCTCAGAAAAAACATCTTTCTGATAAATCTGAAGTATAAATCTAAACAATCCTGCAAAATTCTGCAGACGTCTCAACATAAATGTTGCTTTTAATGCTAATAAAATCACAGTTTTCTCGTCCTCGACGAGCATTTTTGTTTCTGGATGAAAACTTTGTTCAAAGGTCGACGACCAAATGGATTTCACATTAATGAAATGTCAGAAGTTAAAAGAATAAAATAAATGAAGCGTTGAGTAGAAAACAGCGTCCTGGTAATTGCATTACGCAGATGAAAGAAATAAATATCTGCATATCCACACCACTTCAAACAGACTCCATTGAACGGAGTGTTTACAGAACACTGCTGAGGTTCACATCTATAATGGATGCTAGAGATGAACACAAGAGGAGCAGGAACATCAACACAAGAGGAGCAGGAACATCAACACAAGAGGTGAGGCTGAGTTTAACCTGCAGAAAAATGTCCTTCACATTTTTGAATTTCATCCTTTGATGGTCGATCTATAAAAGAACCACAAAGACATGTTTTACCCTGATGTGAAATCACGGAGCTACGTCAACAACGTCCTTGAGTGCACATTCACAGCAGCTATTGGGAATCAACAGAGGAAGATCAAGAAAGCTTATCCTGATCTTTAGTTCTCTCATGTTGGATCATGTATCACAGAGTGAAGACAAACGCTCCGACATGTGAACAGAGGCTGCAGATTCGGTTTATATTCTTCAAAACCCACATTTTTCTGAACTGTGTTCATTGCACTCAATATAAAACACGTCACAGTCAAGGCCCGGGGGCCGGATCCGGCCCTCCAGGTAATCCTATCCGGCCCTCCAGGTAATCCTATCCGGCCCTCCAGATCATTTTATTTTATTGTTATTAATGACCCGATGTTATCTTGAGCTCATTTCTAACTTGGATAATTTTGACAAAATATATTCCTATGGAGAGTAAAATATTGAAAGTCATTTAAGATATAAATTGATTTATTCTGGAATAATATTCCTGCCTTTTTATTATTCATAATTATGTTAAAAAGTTACAGTTTATAAAGTTGACATTCTGCTAACGTTTTGGACTATCTATTCATTTACTAAGATTTTTTTTAGCCTGTTTTGGAGTTTAGCTAATATTTCTTCAAAACAGTTTGGAAAATTCTTGTCTGTGATTTTATGAAACGGGTGATTTAGCAATGTATGTTTAGGTTGACCGAGCGTTAGCATTAGCCACCCAGGGAATTCCATTAAACGTTAGCATCAAGCTAGCGTACTTTAGTGTTTATGTGCTAAATCATTTTTTATTTTTATGGATTGATTATTAGTTTATTAAGCTTAGATCGATTCAAATCGATTAATCGATTTTATCAACCCAGCCCTGAGCATCATAGCTAATAAAGGCTAACGTATTAAGCTAACAATCCCAACCGAAATGTTCATTTCAAATCCATCACCAGGATTCAATGCCAACTGCACCAAACCACTGTTGACTAACTTCTAAGTCCAGTGGGACGTTGTGTAAGCCAGGAGATTACGAGCTATGCTAAAGCTAACACAGTAACGGCCGATCTTCATAGATTCAGATATGGGCGGGGCTTTTCTACTGGAGCTGCAGAGCATGTTGACGTGAGACTTGAACTAGTTGAGCAATCACAAAATTCAACGGTAATACCTTGTTTCAACCTGCAGGGGGCAGCAAAGAGACCATTTCAGACTATAATTTCAGGAATTTAACAAGTTTATTTTAAATTGCCAAAAATGTGGAAAGGACCAACGGACAGCACTTTTAACCCTCATTTATAGAAGTCAACAGACAAAAAAAGTGGTTTTACTGTTTGGTTACCAAACTAAAACTGGTGCCATCATAGAGAAACACCCAAAAGGGACATGAGCACCCATTACTGTGTGGTATTTAGAACACTCATGTTAAGCTTATGGTGAAACGAAGCACATCCAACTATTTAACAACTTTATAGAAAATCAAAACAGCCCTGCACATTTTCATGTTTCAGTTATTGAATAAATGTGTTTGTTGCATCTAAAAATCCCTGTAAGCCAGGAGTGTCAAACTCAAAGGCACAGGGGGCCAAAATCCAAAACTCACCTTATCACTGAAGCCAATAGCTGAAAATGTTGAAGCTGATAGCCAGCTAAAATATTAGATGAATGTCAAATTAGCATAAAAAAGCCTAGGTTAGCCAAAACAGCTAGCATGTCGCTGACGGATTAGCTAAACTTCAAAATAGCATTCACAATCTGATTAGCTAGACTTCAAAATACCCTAAATAACTGAAAAAAGTCTAAATTAGCTGAAACAGCTAGCATGTAGTAAAATACTATCTAAACTTCAAAATAGCTTTAAAAACTAAAAAAAAGAGGCTAAATTAGCCAAAACAGCTAACGTGTCACTGAAAGATTAGCAAAACTTCAAAATAGGTTAAAAAATTGAAAAAAGACTAAATTAGCTGAAACATTAGCTAGACTTCAAAATAGCCTAAAAACTAAAAAAAGAGGCTAAATTAGCCAAAACAGCTAGCATGTCGCTGAAAAATTAGCTTACGTTCAAAATAGCCTAAAAAACAAAAAAAGGCTAAATTAGCTAAAACAGCTAGCATGTCACTGAAATATTAGCTAGACTTCAAAATAGCCTAAAAACAGAAAAAGCCTAAATTAGCCAAAACAGCGTTTATTCCAGAATTAATCAACTTAAACCTTAAAAAACTTTCAATATTTTACTCTCCATAAAAGTATATTTTGTCAAAATTATACAAGTTAGAAATGAGCTCAAGATAACATCAGGTCATTAATAACAATAAAATAAAATGATCTGGAGGGCCGGATCCGGCCCCCGGGCCTTGACTTTGACACACGTGCTGTAAGCTCGTCTTCATTGATGAAATGTTATATGTTTGTGTTCCTGGGAAAGCAGGATTAAGTTTCTTGTGTGGAATCAAACTCAGCACGGCCCCCATCAGGTCGGGGAGTCCTTATAATGGGTAGAAAATATCAAGTCCCGTGGAAAAAAGGGGGCGGGGCTTCAAAGGGATTCAGCAACCTCTCTTTCTTCTTCTGACCGGGAACAGTGGAACATTGGAGCTGTACTCGTGTCCACATATGCTGGATTCTGTGGGTGTACACATGAGCTCCGACTGCATGCAAAGTGGTTCCACAGCAGGGCTGCAGATCTCCCTCAGGGGGGCAGATAGGGGGAGGGAAATCAAAGGGCCCAGCAAAGAGAGGAGCTGTCTTAACCCACCAACTATGAATTATGCATGTTGTTCGATCGCACACAGCCAAACACTGAAAAGTTCCCAACCTGACAGAAAAAGATGGATTCTACATCACAAAACGAGCCAAAAGGGAGGCGAGAAAGACTAATTCACAGAGATCGCCTCAGGTCACTTCTGCAACTTCTATGAGGTTATTAAGCTGGTCAGAACCCAGGACATCATCACAGCTGCTCCAGGAATCTGAATCCATTTCATTTAATTTGGAAAAAACATCTTATGTAATACATTTAAATAATATACATTTTAATGAAAGCAATAGCAACAGTTTACAATATTTTCTGGAAAGTCCTTAAATTTCTGAAAGTTGTGGACAGAACTATAAAGGGTTTCAACAACCTGTAAATACAGTAAAGTTCCATAGAGGACAGTATAGAAGAACTGGAAGGACCAGTGAAGCCTCGTCTCCACCCAGCGGTCGGGTCCAGGATTTTCAGCCTTTCTATCGTAAAATGGACCATGAAACGGTACCGAACCGAACCTCTTGGGGACCCCTGTGGGTTCAAGTCCATTAAAAGGTGGAACGGGGCGGTTGAGGCGGAGCCGCTGTCGCCACCCGTTGATTGGCAGAAAGTGAGGACGACATTAGAAAGCGCCAATAAAGCGCTCATTTAAGCTAACGTTTGTTAGCAAACGGGTTTTTGCGGTTTCCTGAACTGCAAACGTTCCTAACCATCCTTGGTTACAGTCTGATACAGAGTGAGCTTGAGGGATCCATCTATTGCACAACAATGACACAGTAGTGGTCTACACCAACCTACGGCCCGCGGGCCGGTTCTGGCCCTCCTCCACAGTAGGCTAAATTAGACATTTTTTTGTTTTTGTTTTTTAGGCTAATTTGGCATTTAGCTAATATTTCAGCTACATGCTAGCTGTTTTAGCTAATTTAGGGTTTTTTAGGCCATTTTGGAGTTTAGCTAATATTTTAGCTACATGCTAGCTGTTTTAGCTAATTTGGGTTTTTTTAGGCTAATCTGGCATTTAGCTAATATTTCAGCTGCATGCTAGCTGTTTTAGCTAATTTAGGGCGTTTTTTGTTTTTTCAGATTTTAGGCTAATTCACCATTTAACTAACATTTTAACTGGCTATCAGCTTCAGCCTTTTCAGCCATCTTTTTTTTTTTTTACCATTTTTAGTTATTAGCATTTTTAGCTATAAATTTCAGCATCTTCAGCTATCAGCACTAGCATCTTCATCAGTCAAATTCAGTTTATAGCATTGACACTAGCATTATCACAGGTAATGATATATATCCAGTTACTAGTTAGTTTAAAGCTAATGATAGCTAAGATGTGTGTTTTACATCCAGTTTGTCTATGACCCAATTAGTCGACTAATTGAAAAAAATGATCGGTGATTAGTTGGCTATTAAAATAATTGTTTGTGGCAGCACTGACGGACTGCAAAAAACTGTAAACGTCTGTGAAGAACGAAAAAGAACTGTAAGAATTACGGACTAAGCATATAAAAATTCTTTTATTATATATATAATGAATAAATTCTTGATGCAGCTTCTCTTTCGTTATAGTCGCACCGTTTTGACTCACAGCTACATCATCGGTCTACACCCCACATGAGGGCTGATGGTCCAACGCTCAATGGAAACGCTCACTTGAATTGAACCGGACCGTTCTAACCCGGCCAAGAGGGGACCGGTCTGGTCCGGACCGCTCAGTGGAAACCAGGAATAAATGACTATAAAGTCTGTAAACGTGGTGTTCTGGTTCTTTACAGATGTAGACACTCTCCAAAAACACTTCAGCAGAAAGAACACGTGGTCCGTCCACAGATTTTATGGCCCCCGGGTCATGATTAGATCAGGGGAATGCGTTGATTAATTTAAAGACTCAAAGACGGGGGAGTGAGGCAGCTCACATCCACAGAAAATGAAGTAACAAACCGAGAAGTGGAGGTTTTTCTTTTTTTACTCAATAGTAAAGTCCTACCCTGTCACGATGATGAAGTATAAGTCTGCAGAGAGAAAAGTGTTGTAGCTCAATGCAAAGGTAAAGGTCAAGGAGAGAAAACACAGACAAATGCAGCTCCTCACTGTTGGAAATGTGGTTCAGTCAGCGGGGAACGCTGGATCCAGTTTGCTCTGGATTTGACATAATCCTGGTTTTATCCCACAAAAATAGAGAACAGTGTAACCTTGACATTTGATAAAACTAATGTGAGTCCCAGTATTACTCTTAATCTCTGTCACCTCCACAGCTATTAATACAAATGGGTTCAATATCAAACTGAAGCGATGTCTCTCAGCTCCAGGTGCAAAAAGAACTGCACATGTGGAGCTTCTGTCGCTGCTTCTGATATTATTTACTAGTCTATTGCGGCTCTTTTGGTCATAGTTTGGAGCTTTGATACAGATTTATCCAAACATTTGTGGCACTTTGAGAGAGATAAACTGGTAAAAATAACATCTTCCATTGTCATTTAAGTCACTGAACATCAACAATTATCCCAATAATTCATTAGAAGTCTGCAACATGGATAAATCTGGAAGAAAACTGGTGGAAAAAACTAAATGAATGAAAGGTGGTGAGAACAGATGCATCCTAATGTGTGAGTATAAGTGTAATACAGGGGCGGTGTTGTGTTAAGCTCTTATCCAGCCTTCTGTTGAGTCTCCCTGCTGTGCTGCTTCATCCATCCAGTCCTTCTGCTCACCTGGGAGGTGTGGCCACTGTGGCCTAATTGGCACCTGGTGGCTATCTAAGTTGGAGGAGGCCTCACTCAGGCTGTGCAGCCTTTGGGTTTTACTTTGAGTTCTGCTGGTATGTTTTGTTCTTTTCTTCCTCAGCAGTCTTACACTGCTGGGTTTTGTTGTTTTAGTTTGGGGTTTGGTAGTCTTAGTTTGTTTGTTTTCTTCAGGTAGTTTTGGTTAGGAGGAGCTGCTGACTCAGACGGTCGACATGGCTGGGTTAGCGGTCTTCGTGACTTATTTTCTGTTTGCCGAAGGTTCCAATCTCTTATTTTTATGGTTCTTTCATTTCAGGACACAGGATTTCCTTTATATAATAAACTGTGTTCGTTTCATTGTCATTGGTGTCCAGTTTTTGTCATTGTCCCCTTCTGTGGACCCGAGCCGGGTTTACACGTAGGGACGTGACACTTGCATCCCTGGAAGGCGGTGGGCGGGGCTGAGCGGCCATTGACACCCTCACACTTGCAGCCTCTGCAGGGACGCCGCTCTGATGAACAATACGCTCACAGATTTCTCGGTGGTGATCACACTTTCTGCATCACAGCCCAGAGAGTCTGCCTCAAAAAGGTAAAGGTGTCGGCGAGAAGCGCCTCGGGAAACTTCCATTAGGCGGTCATAAAAGGGAGCGTTACCCTGACCTAAAAACAGGGGAGCGTTGGGGGGGGGTTACTAGAAAGGGGAACGGGAGTTAAATTCACAGCTTAGACGAACACTGCTGCACATTTTCTCCACTGCCCCATTTTTGGCCGTTGTGTAAATTTAGAAGAGCAGTCAGGACATAAAAGAAGAGTCATTTCACGCCGTTTACGGTCAGTGGGACACGCCGTCACCGCCGTCCTTCACACGGAAATGCTGTTTCTTTTTCTGCAGAAAAACCAAATGTGTAAACTTTAACGAGACTAAAACCAACAAGACTCCCCGAGCAGGACGCCGAGCACTCACCTGCACTAACAAACACGACCTTTGTGTAAACGGAACTTTTCACCAGATTAATGAAGGCTGCGGAATCCAAACGATGGAGTTTTCACAAAGTCTGAGATTCATTTATGAGAAGAGCTGCTGGTGTTTTTGGAGCCAGTTCTGATAAATATTTAGTTGGAGAATCAACACTTTAACAGAAATGACAGAAAACATTCAGCCTTAAACAAACCTCGACATTAACCTTACATATGATAAGGTCTAATGTTGTACAAAACAAAACAAAACCACTTTTCTCGTTTGATAAAAAGGTCATCATAGAGTCAACAGAGACGACAGGAATCCACCGCGTTGGTGATTTCTGGTTTCTTTGACTGATTTATCCCGACTTATCTCAGACAATAGTCCAGGTAATTTTACTCAAGCTTCATAAACTTGAAGCTTCAAGATTTGATGAAGGGAAATTTGAGTTTCATGAAGTCTGCTCTTATTGTTTGGAAAAGTGACAAATCTTTTAATTAAGTTACTAAAAGACGACGTCAGAATCTCCATGCAGCACAATGACCCAGATCAGAGTTTCAGCTCAAGATCAACAAAATGATTGAGTTTCAATCTGTGTTTTTACTGTGTAGACGGCAAGACACAGAAATATTTTAAGACCGGAGACGAAAGTTCTAAGATCATTGAAGACCTTGGAGATGAAGGTGTGTCCTCCAGGAATGCACCAACCAACACTAATTCATTCACAGATAATTCCATCAGTCCGTCCATCCGTCCATAATCCTTTCTTCCATCCATCCATCCATCCATCCATCCATCATCCTTTCTTCCATCCATCCATCCATCCATAATCCTGTCTTCCATCCTTCCATCCATCCATCCATCCATCCATCCATCCATCCATCCATCCCGTGTATCTTCAATAACACTTGATGATACTTGTGCTTTGACAAAACTACAGTCAACATTTATTCATGACTTTAAAGTTCCACTCCGATCATCTTTTGATCTTTTCTTAAAGAGTTTCCAGTGTTTTTCTTTTTGTTATTATGATTATGCTGTTTGCTAGGACATAGTTTCTGTAGAGCGCCAGGTGTTTATTCGAAATTTACCTCTGAGTTGTGGGGAGGACTGTTGCGGAGTAAGCCCGTCCCCATTTCCCATCACCCATTTGTTAACACATTCTCCTGCTAGATGGATTGGGATGGAGGAACAGGATCTGACCTCCGGGGCCTCGACTTTGACACGTGATGTAAATGATTCTGTTCATTTGAATCGACCGAACGCTCCTCCTCAGATGAAACCGAACGCACACTTACAGGAAACAAGAAATCTCATGTAAAATGACAGTAAGCTGTAACTATATCATTAAGTCTCTTGGATAAAAATGTAATCAAAAACAGCCCACTTTTTTGATTGAGAAAATACCCAACAGTTACGCACAACTACCCAATTCCCCATAAGTGTGCGGTAAAAACTCACAAGCTGCTTCGTAGAGAGGAAAAGTCTCTTTTTATTTGGTCTTTTTTATATCTGAGAATTAATGACCAGCAGAGCATGAAACCATCTATTTTCCGGCCTCACGGTTTTCGCTGATAATAGAAGAGCGATCTAATGAGGAAATAATTATAATTAGCGTGGTTTTCTATGTCATTAGGGGGGTTGAGCTGAACATCACCTGTGTTGGAGGATAATCGCGACACGTTGATCCTCTCTGATGCAGTCATGGAGACAAACTGCTCCAGTAAAACAAGTCTTTTGGTTTTTTCAGATGACGGGGAAGCGACACGTTTACCTCATTCCTTTGGTGGAGCGGTTGTTGAAGTTTTGCAGCAGCTGCGGCAGGCCCAGCATGGCCTCGAACGTCACGGCGAGCGAACCCAGAGTCTCCACAAAAACGCCGGAGTCCATCAGCAGCAGGGAGACCACGGAACACAGCACGGCCAAGCCGAAGCAGAAGAGCAGGTAGTCTTCAAACGCACTCCACTTCCAGAAGTACTGAAGGTTCAGGTCTGGACGGGAGGAGACACACACGGTCAGATCTGATTATCATCAGAGAAACCGAACCGTAGACGAGTGGGGATATGACATTCAGGAATAGGAATGAGTCGCCCGGCAGGATTATTGGATGATGAAATTAGGACACGGACAGCATGTGGGAATGGAAACATCATTGTGGTGAAGACATTCAGAGAATGAAGGCTATAAAGTCAAGGATAAGAGGAGAGGAGGGAAACTCTGCAAGGCCAGCACTCCTGATTCATGCAAAAGTGGAAAGATAAATGCAATCCTCCAAAGCTTTTAGCTTCCTTTTACTTTGAAAAGACCCGTCGGGTGCTGGTTTCCATACTAAAGTACGTCTCCAAAACAGCAAAAACTAAAAAAAAAAAAAAAATAGAAAAGTTCCATTACCTGCGATAAATGCTAGTTTGAATGCTTTCTGCTGAAAGTAGTCGCTGAAGCTTTTTGCTGAAAATGGTGACGCAATTTATTTTAATTACTAAAGGGATTTGCTGAAAATGCAAAAGATATTTGCAAAATGTTAAATTTGCTAAAACACTGGAAATTTCGTTAAAGAACTACGAAAGAGCGCTGAAATTGACCTAAATTTCTGAAAAATTTGTAGTAAAATAGTTTAAAAATCCCAAATATACGCTAATTTTGCTAAAATATTATGTGTTGCTTAAATATGAGATAAACTCCAAATTAGCCCAAAAAACTTAAGCAGGTCCCTAATTAGAGAAAAAAGCTGGCTCATTGCTTTAAAATGAGATAAACTCTAAAATAGCCTAAAATTCCCGAGTAAACTAAATAATTTTTTAAAAAGTTAGCCTGTTGCTAAACTAGAAGTTAAACTCTCAATTGGCCTAAAAAATACCTAAGTAGCCAAGACATTAGCATGTTGCTAAAATATTAGCTAGACTCCAAATTAGCATAAGAAAACTTCAGTAGATGCAAAATTAACCAAAAAAAGAAGAAGCTAGCACATGGCTTACTAATTAGCTAAACTCCAAAAACTGCCTGAAACTCCCCAGTAAACTAAATCAGTCAAAAACGTTAGCTTGATGCTAAAACAGAAGCTCAACTTTAAATGAGTCTTAAAAGCTCCAGTAGATAACGAATTAGCCATAACAAAATAGGCTAGCACATTGATAACTTACTAAACTCCAATTTTGCCTGGTAAACTAATTAGCCAATAACATTAGCATGCTGCTAAAATAGAAGCTAAACTCCAAATTAGCATAAAAACCCTCAGTAGATGCCAAATGACCAAAAACAAGAAGCTAGCACTTTACTTACTTACTAGCCAAACTCAAAAACATCCTAAAGCTCC